>NC_031780.1:17639680-17660646 GCF_001522545.3 Parus major | reverse complement strand
CTTCAACCTCCTTTAATATTTATTTCTCCATTATAGAAAAGGAGATGGCTTGAGTGGCTTTAATTTCTCCATTGAGTTTTTAAACCCAGGACACCTTTGGCAGCCAATGAGGGGCACAAGAGAGAAGTTAAAGCCACAATTTTGATTAAAGCATATAGAGTACAGAACTCCCTGGTCACCATGTTTCTCCACTCATGTGGGTGTGGTACCCAACCCTGGTTTTGTCCATATGTGTGAAATTATTTGCCCATCATGGTGTTCCTTTTCAAACCAGGGAGAGGAATCAAGACTGCTCTTTTTAATATACTAGGTGATAATCAGTTTATGGCATGATAACATCAGGGGAAATGAGGTTCATTTGAAATGTGTATTTGGTGGTATTTTTTCTGGCCTTGGCTGCTACCTATGGGAGTTCATTAATAATCACACTAAGCCTGTGGAGGAAACAGGAGAAGATGACTTTTCCCAGCCTTTCACCTCCTTCTCCTCCTACAGGTCTGTTACAGCAGGTTTTGGGAATATTGTGCTCCCCACTGGATGCTAGGGATGGCCCAGTCTTGTTCTGCTGTGTTTCCTCTGTACAGTTTTCATATTTACCTTGGTCAGAGAAAATACAAATATTTTGAGGGAAGCTGTTCAGAGGCCTTCCCCAGGGGTGGGTAATCCTGACTGCCATGGAATGGGGGAGGAAGTAGATTAGTATTTGGAGGACTTCTCTCCTCCAATGGTTTGGGAGTTCAGCCCTGAACAACTACAGGGCGCTGCTGAAGTGATAAAATATGTGAAGGGAAAATGTTGTGACATTTCCAGAGAGGCACAAATTTATGCAGCGTGCTGGGTCCTGGCTGTGATTTATTGAACACTGTTACTGGACAGCAGCTTCAGGGAAAAGAGAAGGAAAACAAACCAGCTGGTATCACAGTCAATCAAACTGCAGATGAACCAGAAGGACAAGGCAGCAGCAGTTGCTCCTGTTCAGAAGAGGAAATCCAAGTCCAAGTCGGTTCACACATGAGTGATGAAGAAGAGGCTGGACCCTCACAACCAGTGGAAGAGGTGGAGCCAGAGGTAATCCCCCAGTCCTCCCCCCTGTGTGAGCTGTGTGAGCTGCAGAAAGAGCTCACCCACCTGACACATGAGTCCAAACTGAGCTGGCTGTTCCAAATCTGGGATGCTGTGGCCAACAATATGAACCTAGATGGTAGTGAAGCCAGGCAAGTATTATCCCTGTTCCAGGCTGTGGTTATGGACCAGGGAATTGGGAAAGGTGAATATCTCAGCCTCTGGAGCTGACTCAGGTTAAGCGTGAAGGAAAGACACCTTTGCAAGGAAGGCATCTGTGCACAGCAAGGCCAGTGGAACACCATGACGTGAGGTATCCACTGCCTGACAGAAATAGCTTGCTGGAGGTAATTTTTTCAGATGATGAGCAAGTTGCTAAAAATCCATGTCCAGTGCACATCACAGATGAGGCCAAAATTCATACAGCCTGAGCCAGAGATATGTTACCACTACTTGGTAACGCTAAGAGAGAAGACAAAGTGGGAGCTATGGCTAGCAAACTCCTTTTATCTGAAGACACTACCTTCACCTCTTGGTAGGTCCACATCTTGTCTGTGGAAACAAAAATGGCCAAGCATGTCCAGAACTTGGAAGAAAAAATTGAGAGTGCCACCAGAAACTCAGAGAAGGACTCATTTTCCATTCAGCCAGTACAGACCAGTCTGCTTTTAGGAGCAGGAACCCCTTGGCTAGGGAGAGGGGGTACACTCCACAAGGTAAACTGGCTCTACCTGCCTGAATATGGGAAATACATGAGGAGGTGGGGTGGAAAACCCACCTCTGGCCTGGAAGCATGGGTATGTGAGTTGAGAGGAGGAAGAACTACCACAGGAAATTTGTTGTGGTTGTGGTTGCTCAGGGACAAGCCCCTAGGCAGAATAGCAGGGATGGTGTTGTGTCTGATCCTCTTGAAGAGACCTCCAGATCATATTTACAAATGAGCAGTGAATCCCATGACAAGGACTAGAGGGCCCTGCCTCCAGCCAGGTGGAGGAGAGGGTCAGTTTGATCTGTGTGGATCCATGGCCTGGCACAGCAGAACCAGAGGAGTACAAGGCTTTAGCTGACACTGGCACACAATGAACCCTGATGCCATCGAGCCTGTAGGGGCAGAATCCGTCTGTTCCTGGGCTGGCAGGGGTGTCCCCACAGTGACTGTACTGGAAACTGAAGTGAGCCTGACTGGGAACAAATGGCAAAACCCCCCATCATGACTGGTCCAGAGGCCCTGTGCGTATCCTTGGTGTGGATTACCTCAGGAGAGGACATTTCAAGGACACAAAAGGACATCACTGGGCTTTGGGAGAGCTGCTGTGGAGACAGAGGAAATTAAACAGCTGAATCCTTTGATTGCTGTGGGACTGCTGAGGCTGGAAAAGCAGCAGGTACCGATGGGCACCCCAAGAGTGCCCTGTGCAATTGGCACTGACCAGGATTTTGGGACACCACACGTGGGGTGATCCATGAACTGGAGAGCTGGGAGTGCCCAGCAAGACCTGCTCACCCTTCAGCAGCCCCACTGGCCTGTGCATGAGCCCAGTGGAGACTGACAGTGGGCTGTGGTGGCCACAATGAGGTCACACCATGGCTGAGAGCTGCAGGGCTGGACATGCTGGAGTTTCAGTGTGAGCTGGGGTCAGACAGTCAGAGGTGGTGTCACCATCAGCATCACCTGGGTGGTTGTTCCATTCCCCTGGCAGCAGAGTGCAGCCACACTTTGCTCTCACCTGGAGGGTGTGCAGTGCACCTGGAACTGAGTGCCCCAGGGGTGGGAACACAGCCCCACTGTTTGCCACAGACTGATTCCCACCGCGTTGGAAAAGGGCTCCAGAACATCTGAAGTACATTGATGACATCATTGTATGGGGAATAGGCACAGGAGCTTTTTGGGAAAGGAGAAAAGACAATTCAAATCCTCCTGAAGGCTGGTTTTGCCATAAACCAAAGTGGGGTTAAGGAACCTGCCCAGGAAATTCAGTTTCTAGGAATGAAGTGGCGAGATGGATGTCATCAGATTCCAGTGGACATGATTAACAAAATATCAGTTATGTCCCCACAAAGCAGCAGGAAGGAAACACAGGCTGTCCTTGGTGCTGTGGGATTTTGGAGGATGCATATTCCAGGTTACAGTCAGATTGTCAGCCCTCTTCTCTGCCATGAGAGCTGGAAGAAGAATGCTTTCAAGGAAGGTCCTGAACATCAACAAGCTTTTGAACAAATTAAACAGGATATTGTTCATGCAATAGCCCTTGGTCTGGTCAGGACAGGACAGGGGAAATCTTGCTGTGCACTGCAGCCAGGGAGAATGGTCCTTCCTGCAGCCTCTGGCCAAAAGTACCTGGGGAGACTGGAGAATGATCTCTGGGGTTCTGGAGCTGGGGATACAAAGGGTCTGAGCCTGCTACACTCCAGCTGAGAAGGAGATCCTGGCACCTTTTGAAGGGCTGATCAGAAGGGACTGGCACTGAGGCACAGCCTCTCCTGGCACCCCGACTGCCAGTGCTGGGCTGGATGTTCAGAGGAGAAGTCCCTTCCACACATCCTGGCCTTGATGCCGTGGGGAGTAAGGGGATCACTCTGATCACACAGCAACCTTGAACAGGAAACCCCAATTGCCCAGGGAGCTTGAAAGTTACCACAAACTGGCCTGAAGGTGAAAATTTCAGATTACCATGATGAGAGGAGGAGAAGGTGATGTGCTGAGGAAGCCCCACCATACAATCAGCCACCAGAAGAGGAAAAGCGATGCGCTCTCTTCACTGCTGTGTCAGAGATACTCTGAAAATGGAAAGCTGCTGCATGGAGCCCTACACCATGGGTCACAAAAGCTCCTGGGGGACACAAGGTGGATCAAGTCAGGTTGCAGAGCTGAAAGGCCCTTGGATGTGGCTGAAAGAGAGAAATGGCCAACACCAGCTCTGCAGTGCCTCGTGGATGGTGGCAAATGCCCTGTGGGGGTGGCTGGAGTGATGGGAAAGGAGCAGTCGGCAGCACAGAGGGGAAACCCATCAGGGCTGCTGAGCTGTGGCAAAACATCCGTGCCTGGCAGAGAACGTGGCTGTCAAAGTCCTTCATGTGGGGCTGCCAAAGGACATCCCAACAACAGACAGGTGGATTGGGCTGCCAGAGTAAAGTGTCTCAGCTGGATCTGCACTGCCAACACAGGGCTGAGTTATTCCTGGCTTGATGGGTTGAATTGGCACTCCAGGTTTTGTTTTGGCCCTGTTTTTCCATTGTTGCCAAGCTGGGAGGAGGAGAAGGTTGAGCTCCAAGAACCTCTCTGGCGTGCTGCCTTTGCTCTCTGGGGCTCCATGTGACAGCCAGCCTGGGGACAGCCACCATCTGGGTTTTGTCCTCGGGGGGAAGCAGGAGATATCTTGTATTTGTTGGTTAAATAATTTTCTCTTTGTACAATCATTTATTACTATTACTGTGTTTCTTGTGGGCCTCTTTAGTAAATTGTGACTCTACTTCAATCTCCCTTAGTATTTATTTCTCCATTATAGAAAAGGAGATGGCTTGAATGGCCTTAATTTCTACATTGAGTTTTTAAACTCCAGACAGGGTTCAAGAAAACACAAAGCACTTGTGTGATTAATTTCAGCATTAATTAAACTCTGTGTTAAGATACATCTATATAGTTGTTTAAAAATAAAGTTATGTCAAACAGCTCTCTTATTTAATTGAGAAATTACAGCAGTTCAACAGCTTTGGAAAACATCACATGCCTTAAAAGAGATCTGCCTTGCACAGATAAGTGTCATAATGCTTAAGTAAATCAACTGCTCCTAAACCAGCCCTGAGTAACAATCTGGTTGCCCCATGTTTACCAAATATGTAGAAGGCATTCAGAGGCATTGTCCCTAAATATGTTTCAGTCTTATTTTCTAGAGATGAGATTATTTATTTCTCCATCTTTACAGCAACTTTACTGACTCTAATCTCCATTTTAGCTGCAAAGCTTTTGGACTCAGATTTGGGGTGACCACAAAATGGAAGTCAGGCTAAGTCTAGGCTGCAAATTAGAGCTCTCAGATCTTTTCTGATATGGGCTAATGGTATTTAATTGATCTCCTTTGTGAAATGTAATAAAATTGTGCTGAGCTAGAAATTAATGGTGTTTTTTGAAACCTTCTGACATTTTTGTCAAAGGCAGGGTGTAACCATCAACACATGGTACTACAGCCCACAAATAGTAGGACATAATTTCTGAGTTCTAATTCAAGCAGGATGGGCTGCTCAAAAGGTGAAATGTTGCCTATCTCAGTGGTATACTAACTTTAGCAATCATCCTTCCAGAAAAGAAAAATTATAGAAATTAGATTTGACACTCTTTCTACAGGTGCTGGGCTTGGGAATTGCAAGAAGAATCCATACTCACCTAGAGTGCATAGCACTCCTTATATTTTCACTTGAATGTGTCAATGCTTTTCTTTCCCCAGGTCATTTTAAGAATGAATATGCCATGCATAATTCTCTTCTAAGCCTATTTCAATGGGAAACAATGGTGAAATGGCTTTGAAATAATGATGAATTGGGCATGTGGCACACGAATGTGTGCTTTGCCTGCAGTGCCTTGTGGACACTCTGTGTGTCTCTGAATCAAATCTAACCCATATTCCATTATTACTCTTTTCAGCAAGGAATATCTCTTCTGCTAAGCATGGTACTCCTCACCCTGAGACCCTGCTCTGCATTTTATAGCAATTCTGTTTCCCAGTTCTTTTCCCACCCATTCTTACCCCACATTCTAAAATAGGAAGGACCCTGCTATGGGTCTGCTGCTGTTACTTGGTGGCTGTGTCAGAGTTTCCTATCATGGCATGTCTCAACAGCAGAAAATGCTCATTGCAACAGCGCGGAGCTGTGGCTTACGGCCAATCAACTGTTACGATTACGCTATCGCCTTCTTTTGCCTTTCTTGTTGAGGAAGCCTTTCAGAGGCCCTAACTCTGTTTCATAACTTTTTCTGGTTTTACATGTCAGATGCATCTTACTCTCTTGCCTCTTCTCTTGCACAAGTTCTCCTTGGAATTCTCTGGGAGATGCTGATGTGGGCAGCAGAAGAGCAGGCCATTTATTGATGTGTGGTGTTCCTTGTGGGCACGTTAATGTGACATGGTGGGCAGAACACTGATGGGGCCTGGGTGCCCAATTTCTCTTCAAACCCTGTGAGAATGCCTGCCCAACCTCCCAGATTCCTTTACAGGCATTGTACAGCCAGAACACACAAACCATCTTGGGTTGTGTCAAGATTAGGATCCTTCCAAAAGCTAATGGTTGAGTGCAAAGGTCCTGCTTTTGGCTTCTCAGGAATCACAAAGTAAGATAATCTATGTACAGTACTAAATAATGAATTTTAAAACTCTGTGTGAAACTGCTCATAAGCAATTGAATCCTAACAGAATTATCTTCAAATACATTAATACACTTATCAGCAGAAAGCTAGAAGTGGCAAATTTATAAAATGGAAAAAGCTGAAATAATCAACCTTGCTAAAGTAGGAAGAAATTGAAAAGCCATAGACCATGTCTATTTTTATCTGGGTATATTAAAAATCCCCTATCTATTTTATTCACTTTTTCTATAACGAAGGAGAAATTTGGTAACAGGATCTAAAAGACAATGTCACATAATGGATAACACTTTACAAGGTTAATATTGATTGTGAGCATATCTGTCTCTTATAGCTGAAAAAAATGGGGGGCAAACGTGGCTCTCACTTCGTCCTGAGCTCAGCACAGTGCTCATCCTCACCAGCCACCTATCATCCAGGCACTGAGCAGGTATTCAAAAGTCTTCATTTGCAGTCCATGTCTCATGTCATCTGTAGTCTATAATCATAGTAATCCTGTAAGGCAGTGCTCCATGGCTGCCAAAGATTGATTAAAAAACTGGAAATATTACGTTTTTTCCCTTCCCAAATGATGCCCAAGGCAAAATGTGTTTCTTTGCCAGATACTTTCAGCTCTCTGAGAATTAGCTTCCCAGACAGGGGTAACCAGACACATTTCTAAACTGGCATTAAAGGTGCAGCCTCTGGTTTTCAGTTTTCCAACCTGTCAGATATCTTCCAGATTTAGAGACTACACACTGTGGACCACTGCCGAGCAGCAAGGGAAAAATCTGCCAAGCAACCCTTCAGATCTCTCTTCAGTTTGGTCACTTGTGGCTCTGGCTAGCACAGCTGGACAGACTAGCACAGAATTAGGGCAAGGACTGCACCATGCTTGGGTGATTTCTGCTGCAGTGCTGGTGAAAACAGCATTTGAGCTGAAGGGATCTTCATTTCCAAAAGGCAAACAAATCCAGCATCTCAATGATTGAAGAATGAATATGAAGGAAGGCTGTTGTCACAGTCATCTTCAAACAGTGCCACACTACTCTGACATGCAATTCACTACTCAACAGCAGGGAAATTCAGTGCCCTGTAAATGCTTCCTCTCTGCATCATACCTCAATTAAATGTCATAAATATGTAGGAGCCACTGAGGCATACAGAAAGGAATGCCCTCAGCAACACTGGGAGTTTCCTGCAAGCCAGGGACAAGGTAGAAAATGGAAGAAGTTCAAGTCTTGTGAAAGAAAGCAGGAGATAGAATCTCTTTAAGTGTGCAGGCCAGAGCTAAGGTCAGGAAGTGGGGGCACACAGTGGGCTTGGGCAGTTGGCTCTGAGCAGGGTCTGATCCTCGATGTGCCTCAGTGTGCCCCACGCCACAGTCCTGCAGACACGTCTGGCTCTGCTGCTCCACTGGGACTTTATCTTGCACTCCATTAGGAGCTGGAAGGAATCCATCCTACAGCTTTGGACTCCAGCTGCTTATTTGTTATTTATATTGTTTTTATTATGGTAGCCTTAAATGGCCCAAACATACAAAGGTACCACAGGGTTCAGCTTTGATGAGAAGCAGATGAGGAGGCAGACCCTGCCTACAGTAATAAAATGCAGAAAGCTGATGTAGCAATGCAGAAAGGCTTTTGTGTGGTTTCCTTCTCACTACCCTGTCTCTTGGTTCCTAGGGATGTAGGAGACAGAGTCCTGGTACTACTTTACAGTATTACTATCAGGAGGACATAATTTCAAGGCAGCAGAAACTGCAAGAAGCTTCTGGCCAGATTTGAGTAGTAGTGTTGTATTCAGATGCACCTTGTATTACCAAAAGGGCCTGTGATATTCACAGGGCTGCAGCTCATGCAAATATAAAATGAGAAGTATAAAGATCCAGTGGTAATCATTATTTATCCACAATTGTCTTGTTTGTTCCAGGTTTTAAACTTCACACTCCAGCCATTTTGTGGGGAGGAAGATTTTTACCAGAGCTCTGTTCACAACAATTCATATTCATGGTTCAGTTTGTGCTGAGGAATGTGTAAAGAGTTCTTCTCCCATACCCAGAAGTGGCTGAAGAGATCTTGCTCAACCATAGCACAGAGTGCTGAACCCCACTGCACAACAGAAGCTGGACTCAAGAAATTTCAGCAAACAAAATGACAAAGTTCAGGAAATCAGAAGCCTACTAAAAGCAAGGATTGTAATGGAAAATATTTTGCAACCCTAACTCTAGCTGTTTCTAGAGAGATAAGCAGAGGATAGCCAAATTGAAATCCAGCTAAAACATCTGTGCTACCTCTTCTGCAAAATGTCCCAGAGAGTTTTTATTTAAAACACAGGCAGTGCCCTTGACAGCTCAAAGCAATATAAAAGCAATGTGAGTCTATTGACTCAAGCCACCTACAGAACTAGTAATACCACTTCCCTCAGCATTTTCATTGCACCAAGAGGTTTCCCATTCAAATCCAGATCAGAGCCAACTCTGTTTTGCTGGTTAGCTCTGATGAAATTCTATCAGAGGAGATATGACTTCATACTGATTTTAATAACACTCTTTAATTTTTTCTCTTTTTATTTTTTTTAATTGAGGCAGAGACTTCCCTAAATAATATACTTAAAGAATATATATATATATATATATATATATATATAAAAAAAATATACTTAAAGAACTACCAGTATTAATAATATAAATACAGAAATGACAGATACATTTGTAATTGCACAGTCTGTGATAATGCATAGCAGAAGATGTTTCAAACCTACAATATTGCCAGTAAAAATGACTACAGGTAACCTGGGATTAGTTATTCACTCTAAAATTGGCAATTGCTGAAATTACTCAAATGGCCAGAGCTGTTTGGGGACGTTGTATACCACTTGTCCTATGTGCTGTTTGGGATATATTAACTAATGGGAAATTATTTGATCAGTTAGGTGATAGACAGTTATGGACTATCCCTAACTGTCAATTATTATATCAGAGAGAGTTTTTCATCTAAATCTGATTAAAATACCATTTTTGTTTCCAAAGTTTACAGCATACAACAGATGTGGATCTGAATGATGTTATCTTTTCTAATAGATAGAGGACACATGGTAGTGTGGTATTAATAAAGGTTTGGGCCAAGATTTTCAAAAGTGGGAGACTAATTTTAAGATTCTACAATCCATATTTAGTGTTGGAATTCAACAACCTTTTTTACAGAGCTCCAGCAGCTCCTATTGAAATCCGTGGGTGTCAGAGCTTTTGGAAGTTGAACCACAAATTCAAGAATCCCAAGGGAGAGTTAAGAGCCAAATTTTCATCTCCTCATGTTTGAAAATCTGGGGATAGGATTCTGTGTGTACCAAAATTCCCATCCACTTCAGTGAAGCCAGTATTTTTCTCTAATCTGGAACTGATTTATGAGAAAACCAGGTTACCCTTAGAGACACAACCAAAAGTGGGTGATAAAGGCCCTTCCAGCACACAAAAACAAAGTCATTCCAAGGATGCCAGGAATTTTATAGAATAACTGTTTTGCTATTTTAGATTTTTTTTTTCCTAACGTTTTCAGAATGTCATTTGGCTGGTTAGAATACTTATTGTATTTATTTTTGCTATATTCTGAGCATTCTTACGCAGGTGAAAGTTAAAGACAACTTTTGGCTGTGGGAGGACATGCTCCAAATCAATACTGAACATATGTGATGCAATGGGAAAATGCAGAGACTTTTCACATCTTACCAGCTCCCAAGGCAGTTTCATCACAGGCACGTTCAGGGATTGGAAACACAGTTCAAGTGGTCTTGGAGCATAATTGGTTTCTCTCTAATTACTAATATTGAATTTGTCTCAAAACAGATTTCTAGAAAGCATTTCTGCAGCTACCACAGGCAGGGAGAGGGGTTTCTTGGCAGCAGGGAAGTGAGGCTGGCAGTGACATGCGAGACCCAAAGCTGCCCTTTGCTCATCCCCTCTGTGCCCACCTTGGGGGTTCAGGTGTGCTTCTGAGAGAGCTGAGACCTCACTGCCATCAGGACATGTTTCTACACCTTCTATCCATGTGGAACTCCATACACAGCCCAGATTCACTCCCTGCCTCTGTCATCCAGAGTTCCACACCCAGCCAGGCCAGCAGCAAAAGCCCTTTGGCTCCATCTGCGGTGAATCATGCCAGCGTGGAACCTGATTCTTCAGAAGAGATAACATTGTAGCTCAAATATTTAATAAACAAGGCTGGGCTTGAGCTTCCTCTGGGTAAAACCACACAGGGTCCCTTTCAGTTTCTGGAGGTGAGAACCAGAACGATACTCTGCCTCCAAACAAAAGCTCACTTTTATCAGTTTCCAGGATTTTCCTAATGCCAATGTTGTGGTTCTCATTTTTCCACAAAAACAGTGCTAGTAATGGAGCCATCTCTTGAAAACTTCCAGGATTTATAGCAACTGGCAGCATCTTCAATATCTAATTGTTTTTTGGAACAATCATAATCTTATTAGTTGCCAGTCTCCCCTACCAAGATAAATTTAAAGGAAATCAATCTGCTGACACTTCCCTGATAACTCTGGCAATTCTAACCTTTAAATTTAGCAATTGCACTAATTGAGTGTGTACCTTGAGGGTGTGAAACCCTAAGAATTAAAGAGTTAACTACTAGCAGTGAGCAAAGACCATTCACTGGCAAAAGCCCTGACTTTGTCCAATCAGGACTACAGGAAAATATTGAAGCAGCTTTGTCAACAAGTTCCAGCAAAGATTTAATGCAATTATCTGGATGGGTAACAAACATCAGAGCATCATTAGCAGAGAGAATTATTTTATACTGCTTCAAACAAGAAATATGTTGTATCCCCTGACCTTCTTCCCTGAGTCCTGTGGTGATAGAAGGATATTTCAAATCATAAATTATCTCTATTTTGGGACTGGTAAAGGTTTTGAGTTATCTGACTATGTTTACAAAGTGCTCCCGCTCAGTGTTAGCTGGATTTATATCTTTAGTGGAAATTCAACTGCTCTGGCTGAATATCAAATGCTGAATAACCATTTCTGTTCTTGAAATTCTAATCTTTGTGAGAGTGAAAATTTTGCAATCAAAAATCCAGCTTGCCCAATAAGATGAGATTAGCAATGATACTGCCAGCAGTGTCACCATTACTCCTCATGGTGACAAAGTATTATTTTGGCTGCACAGTCGAACACATCCAAATGAGGATCTGATATAAGCTCTGCAACCATAAATTTGCAAAATTCACTGGACACACACATAATGTCTGAATTGAAAACATAAATAGCAGAGGTGAGGTGTGACCAGAAAGCTTTGAAGTGTTTTGTGGCACATTGGTGTGCTCAGCCCAGCACGGATGCTCGTGTGCCGTCACACCGGCCGTGCCCATCACAGGGCTGAGCAGGCCTGGGGCTCTGGCCCACAGGTCATGTCTCAGGTCATTCAAGAGATTTACAGTGAGTCAAAATGAGGGTTAACCTCTCCCAAGTGTCAATCCATGGCACTGAGTGGCTGCATCCAGCCCGGTCTGCAGACAGAACCCTTCCCCACAGTTCCTGCTCGTTGCTCTCTGGCCATCTCATAACCTCTTTTCGGCTGCGCAATTGTACAAGGAGCACACCACATCTGGTTTCTGTGTGAAGCACACCTCATCAGTGCTTGAATGGAAGCTGGAGAGCAGCTCTGGAAGGCTGCTGCAGCAGCAGACAACACTGCCTTTCCACTGATAGCTCTGGCAGCTATGTGTGGTCACAGTGGTATGCAGATGGCATCTGCTGATTGGAATTTATTGATACAACAATACTCATTAAAGAGGAGTCTATTTGAGAGTGCCCCCTTCTTACACTGGAATGTTTCACAAGCAGGAAATATCACATCCTCAGCCAGCCTGCATCCCACAACTGCTGGAGAGCAGGGGATGGTGCAGCTGGCAGAGCTGATGGCACTTTGCAAAATGGCAAGAGAGAGAAACTGCCTGATTTTGTATTATATTCTCTTTTCCCAGCAGAGTTTGTGTCTCTTTTTTTTTCCTTTCCTGGCTAAATCAAAGGTACAGCTCCCTGTAGGTATTCTGAGGGGGAGACACTTCAAGAGCTGTTGAAACTAAAAGAGAGAGCTAAAGAAAAACAGGCATAAAATATCCATTAATATATTTGTGTTAGAAACCAAAGGAAAGTTCTGGTCATGAGAGGATGAGAGACAGAACTAGACTCTAATAAGAAAAGAGGAAAGAAAAAATTCATCTCATTTATGGGTAGGATTAGAAGACACAGCTGACTGCACAAGCTGGAAACTAAACTTGAAAACTTTTCCCACCAACATTTTTCTGTCTCCTTCAGGAGATGGAAAACAGAGGCATTTTCCAGACAAGGCTCACAAGGATGTCTCTGGTCTCTGGCTGCCTGGTTACAGCTGCAGCTCTGAATCCCAGATCTGTGACTGTAGGGTGACAATCTGGAACCTGAACTGGGCATTTATACACATTCTTACTCACCAAGGGGTAAGAAGCCCTTATTGAAGGATTGGGATGTGGAAACATGGGCCCCTGCATTGGTGTGATACAGCTTTGTGTACCCTCTATTGCTCATGGTGGCACTAAATGTCCCCTTCCCAACTCACAATCCAACTCATAAAGCCACATCCTTTAGCCCAAGTTCATATTCTGAAAATTATTTTATCATCCTTCAGAACAAAATAATTACTTTCCATTTATAAATTTTGTCTTCCTCTCTTCCCCCCAATAAAAAATACATTTTCTACAAAGACAGAAATGATCCCCCAACACTTTAATTGAACAGCAGATTTCTACCCCAAAACCATAGAGAGGCAATTTTTGTAGATCTGTTCTTCATTGACAGAAGAAATCCAGTGTGGTTTTCTTATCTCACTAAAGCACATGAATTAATATTTTCTTTTATGATCCTTTCTTTACACAATTCAACATTAAAACCTAGATTTTGAACACTTGAAATCTTAATAGAATTTCCTCAGCAGAGGTGAAATCACTGAAACACTGCTCATTGTATAGATAATGCTGGAGAAAATCAATCCTGAACTAAGCACCAGTAACTATTATTAAGATTAAGGTAGATCTTTTACAAAGAGTCACACCTCAGGATTTAGTAGCTTAAAATACTGTTTATATCTCAAGACAAATCACAGCCCAGGAATTAATCTCTACCCATATTCTTATCCATTTAAGTGAGTGATGACAGGTACTATATAAGCATCAACATGTGTGATAAACCCAGTTGATTTTATTTCACTGATCTGACTGAAGAAGTTATTGTGCTGAAAGGTATTTTGAGAATCAGGCAAATACAGCCTGACTGGAAGGAGTCTTTCTCACCCTTGGGTGCCTGGAATCTGCTCCTGAGCCATGAGCACCAGCAGCTCTCAGCCACTCAGCCAAGGCTCAGCTGGCTGCTGCTCTAATCTATTGTAAATTATGGCTCAAAAGGAGTTTTTGTTTCAGGAGATTGCTCTGCCATGGCAGCTAAATCCCACTCATGAATGAAAACATCCACCAAGTTCCTCTCCTGTCAGGTATTTTTTCCCTCCCTTACATGTCCTGTGCTAATTATAGAATTATCTGAAGGGCTTTCTAAGTGAAAATTGACTGTAAAACACAGTTCAGTTTTGCAATTACATTTCCTCTTTCTACCCTGTGAGGCTAAAGATTAACTGATTTCCTTCTAACATGCTAGTTTTTTGATAACTTCATGATGTTTCCTAATCTCTGACTAACTTCCAACTGATGAGTAAGCTGCTGTAAAATAGGTAACAAAATAATACAATGAACAATTTTTCAACAAAAACAGTGAGGGAAAAAGGCAGAGAAATAGAGTATATACAAACAACTCAGTTTTACTGTGATTCATAGATTAAATTATGGACTAATTTTAACTACAAGAATAGTTTTCATAATTTTTGATGACTTCTAACATATTCCAAAATCTTTATGTTTCAAAACTTCCTTACTAACATTTTGGGAATTAAATGTTCTTGCTTTCATTGGGAAACATTTTGCCAAGGGGGAAAAGGATGTTTAAAAGTATAAAGAATCAATATCTAAATGATACCTTCTGTGTTTTCAAAGTCTTAGGGGAAAATTCCAGCTTTCAAAATATATAAATTTATAACTTCCTTAGCTGTTTCCCTTTGTTTCTTAGATGCCAATCTATCACACACTCAAATGCTTTTATCTTTGATAATTTGCAAATCATAGCCACTTTTAGGTTGTCTCAGATTTGGGGTGCTTGCTTTCAGCATTTTGATATTTTCAGAAAGAGAATATTGATTTCTGGGCAGGAAGCTGGAACCTGAATTTTAGGAGCCAATGATGCTCACAAGACAACTACAGGGCAGTCTGCATACTCATTTCATGAATAAATTTTGTCTTTCAGACTCTTCCCAGTAGCAGTATCCAATCTAAAGAGCATTTTCTTCTATTTTTCCTCCTTGGAACAAAACCCAGCACTGCTGCCTTCCCCTGGCTGCTGCAGGAGCAGGGATGGAGGAGCTCTGAGGAGCTCCTGTGCTGTGTCTGCTGCTCTCTCAGGGAATCACATCAACCTCATGTAGGAAACTTCCAGGTGAATTTGGGAACCCCACTGTGCCTGCATTGATTATCCCAGTGCTCCTCACAGCCCCAGGAAATTGTAGAGCTGTGGTTCAAGTCCTGTAAGCTCTCCAGAGCACAAAAAGTAAATCTGACCTGTCCCAAAAGGACTTGAACCAGTGCAAAGAAGCTGGTGCATATGGATGTATTTCTGTCCTAGGATTATTTGTGTCCATCCTCTGCTGTGTGAGATGTGGAGCAGGGGCACAGATCCAGAGCAAGAGCAGCTGAACTCTGGGGGATGCAGCTGAAATGGTGAGTTCAGTGAATAGTTTCTGGCAATTAGGGATAGCAGTGGCCAATTAAGGGAAAGAGAGGGTAAAAATCACTATCTAAGCCCAGTAGTGAGAAGGAACAAATATTCTCAATAGACTGATAACAGCGTTGCCTTGCACTGCAGCATCCTCGTTAATTCTGTCAGCCTGTTCCTGGTAAAATGGACTAATAACAGCCAATAGCTCCTTGTGCCTGTGTTTTGCAGTATTGACTAAACTAGGTTGGACAAACACTCATTAATCCCAAAACTGCCTTCTGTGACAGATCAGAGCATGCCCTGGTTTGGCTTACATTTTGTCCTGAAGATCACACACTGAGTCAGACACAAGTGGAATCCAGGAATCCTGCTTCTATCTCCTGCATTACTCACCCAGAACTCCAGCTGGCACCTGATTTCATCAATCATTTCAGTGTTTAGGGGGAGCCAGTCACCAACCTGCAGGGTCCAGGAGGAAAAGTTACCTCAGTGCTTATGAAAACGAGAAGAACCACATTCCCTGGGCATGGCTGTGGCTGCACACACATAGACTTCTTCAAGAAACTCCTCATCAGATGACAACCTCAGTCCTAAACAAAGGAGAAAGGCAGCTCTCTGCTGCACTGAGCATGGCTTCTTTCCTTAGAAGACTCTGTAGAGATATTTCAATAAATCTGTTTGATGTTTTCAATAAATCTGCATTTTTCCAGACTTGCCAAATACTGCCCAGGTAGGAGCCATCACAGAAAAACTGCACTGGTTGCAATTAAAGACTGTAATTCTATTCAGATACACTGGGGACTCAAAGCTGTGCAGGTAATCATAATTATGGCATTTGCTATCTGCTTTGTGTTTGACCTTGCAACCTAAATTATGACCTCTTGCAAGGACAGACTTTATCAGCTGCCTGCCTTCTGTGTTTCCAAAGTCTTAGGGAAAAATTCCAGCTTTCAAAATATATAAACCACTTTCTTTCACCTTAAAATAGACAGTGGTTCTGCCAGAGAGATGTGAAAAACAGATTATCAGTTGGACCCTGTGGGGTTATTACCAATGCATCATTTTCTTAGGATTGATTAATAAGGAAAGGAAGGTTAGGGGGGTAGTTTTATAACAAATGGTAGTTTTCTTCCTTTCTCATAAGGGTGTGCTATAGGAAGCAATAGACCACAGAAAATGGCTACCCCCTTTGATTTTACTGCAGATCTGGCCACAGGAAATGTTGCACATTTGGATCAAGCAGGATAAACAGCAAGGACTTCCTCTTTTGTGAAATCATCTTTAAGCAGCACCTCTCCCCAGGAAAATAGGTTTTCCACTTTACATAATGTTGCAGCAGCAGTGGTTTGTTCCTAAGTTTTTTCTGGGTAGGTTATGAACTTTACAGCTCTGACCACAGATCAGTTATTTATCATAACAGGAAAGATGAGACCAAAGATATTTCCTAACCTTCTCTTTGCAGATCAGAGAGAAGCAAGGCAACAAACATTAATGCTTCATAGTCAACTGACAAATATTATACCAAAATATTAATTCCTCTATTCTAATCATATTTGGTTGAATTAATTTGTAATTTTAAACATCAAGGAGCACATCAATACACAGTTTCACTCAAATCTCTTCTCCAATGCAATATGATCAGTCTTTCAGAAGAAGATATGATGGTACAAAAACAAATGCTTTTGTTTAGAGACAAACTAAGGAAGACAGCAGAGAAATATCCCATTTTGAGAGAACACATCTCCATTTGATTTCTGTAACAGGTGTTCCCATGTATCCTGGCAGTATATAAAAAAATGAAAAATGTCTTTGGAGTACTGTTGGAGACAAAAAGCTTTTCTGCATTTAATACATTTCCCCCTCAAGAATTGTCCCTTGGCATCAGTGAGCCTGAGAACACTGAAATCTAGTGGCAGATCTGGGATAGCTTGTGTGCTGCAGCAGAAAATGAATAACTGTAGGAAAGCGTGTTCCTGCTTTAGAGTGCCATATGACAAGTTGCACATAGCTAGGATTGCTCAAGTTACTGCACCACAAACCTGAAGTGCAGAGTATTTCATACAGGACCAGATTGCAGAATTAACCACAGGCCTGCAATGTGCCGGTGCAGAGCTGTGCCTTGGAGGGGGAGCTGGGACACACACCAACCTCTCCAAAGCTCATTCAGAGCAGTCACCAACAAGCATGCTTACAAGTAAAAGATTTAAGAAATGAGGGATTAGTCACAAGTACCTGGAATTTTACACCAGCCACCTTGAGGAGTAGTGTTGTGTCCCTCCTCAGGCACTAACTCCACTTTGTCACACACATCTACTGCTGCAGCTCCTGGTGAAAACCTGGCTAAGCACCTTCACACCTGGCAGTGGAAGTGGTTCTCCTCTTATGTTTGCCCTGTGTCTCAGTAGCATTTAGCCACCAGTCCTGGAGACTTCAGGGTCATGATCTCGACTTGCTTTTCCAGCTAGCACCGCGTTCAGGTGCCCTCAGCCTGTTTTAACAGGTTGTTTCTGGCATGTTCCTTGAGTGTGCTGGTCACCAACAGAAAAAGGAAAATCAACTGCAGTCCTCTGCAGCTCGGGAGACTGCCTTGGGAAGGTCTTTCCTCCTTGTCTTAGGTGGCAGAAATACATTCAGTCAAGCACACAAAGGAGACGGGTGTCATTGGTCCCACCACAGAAGACACATCTGACCAAAAGGCTGAAGCTGGGAGGCTCCAGCATTGGCTTCAGTGGACTTTGGATCTGATTCCATATGAATTTGCTTTGTTTTGTTTTGACATCAGTTGCACACTTCCTAGTTCACATGAGCCTGAACACACAAACAGGACTCGGCATGTTGGAGCTACAAACCATACAAAGCAATCCTGCAGGCCTGACTTTGCTGGGGCTTGCCTCAGAAAGAAACGTGGGTGATCTGCAGTTTATGGGGCGTAAACCACAGGCTGCTGCTGTAAAGAGCACACTGCTGCTTCTCCATGTTGGGCATCAGACAACACAGAGATATTGAAACACTACCTTGACTTTAATTCAAAACAATGCCCAACTCAACAAAAGCTTTCCAACTGTTTCCTTGCTAGAAACAACATCAAGAAAATATCTGTAATTAGCACTTAAAAAACAAAACCAACATTGAATAGTTCCCAGCCACCTTACCAATGTATCTCAAGCAAGATTAACACTTCCAGATTGGGAAGTATTGTCTTTATGTGCCTGCCACTGAACTTATTTTATGAACTGCACTAAACTGCTTTGCTCCTACAGCCACAGCCAGCCTTAAATGCTGTGGCCATCCTGCCACAGGATTAGAAATTCCTTTGTAATTAAGGTAGATAGATAGATAGATAGATAGATAGATAGATAGATAGATAGATGATAGATAGATAGATAGATAGATAGATAGATAGATAGATAGATAGATAGATGATAGATAGATAGATAGATAGATAGATAGATAGATGATAGATAGATAGATAGATAGATAGAGAGATAGAGAGATAGATAGATAGATGATAGATAGATAGATAGATAATAGATAGATAGATAGATAGATAGTAGATGAACAGCAAATAAATTTAAATACCTTTGTTACTGAAATTACTGAATTTTCCTCTGAATGCACACAATCCAAGTCTGGCTGTTATGTACAAAATGTAGTCAGTTTGATTCTTTAACAGAAATTTGACTTTGTCTGGTGTCCTGGACAGGGTTAATTTTTTGTGTTCATTTTTGCAGTAGCTGGGAGGGGGCATGCCCAGGGCTCAGAGGTTATGAACACCTCATGTCATTGGGATGGGAGAGGGAGTGTCTCTGAGGAAGAAGGGGCAGACAGAGCAGGAGGGGAGCAGATGAGAGCCAGAGAGAGTGGCTGGGATAAGTCTGGTCCCAAGGCAGAGGGAGCAGTGGGTGGGGAGGTGTCTGCATTGGGATATGGTGTGCTGTGGGGGATTCCTGTAGTGTTTCTTTTCTTGTACCTCTGTCAGTAATGTTGTTTCTGTTACTGTTTGTTTATTATCTCGTTGCTGTTTCCAGTAAATTGTTTTTATGTCAACCTGTCATCTTTAGTTTTTGTGCCTCCAATTCTCTTCTCTGTCCCACCACAGGGGAGAGGGGGAAAGGGGAGGAGAAAGCAGGGGGCAGTGTGGTTTGGAGTCTCAGTGGGAGCACTAAACTGGGGAGTGCCATTCCTAAACAACGACATCTGCTATAGAAAATTTGACTGATGCCCTTTCTGAAACAAGACCCTTCTGTTTAAGCAGAAATGGCATTTATAATAAATACAGTACTGGTGGAAGAAAGACAAATCTATTGTCTGAGAAAAACAAGCTATTTAAATTCCACAGGGATGGAAAAACTGAAGGGGAAGAGATGGCTGAGGGGCTTTGTGAGTCGCACAATGCCTCGAGTGCTGCAATGAGAGCAGAAAATAATAGTGATCTGCTTTAGAGATTGTGTCTGTTTCAAACATGCATCATTTCAAACAATGATGACAACTCTTCCCATCTCATTTTAGGGCTGTTGCTGTTATGGAAACTTTCTCTGTCCTCATCAGCTCGATTATGTGTCTTTACAGCAGTAATGAGTCACAGATGACACTTCCGGGACTCAGCCTCTTCTGAAGGCATTTGCTTCCTGCCTAACTCTTTGCTCAAGTTTAAAATCTTATTTTCAGAGGCTGAATAAACAGCATGAAGAGATTTTGAAGATTTATTGAGAAACACGTGAAAACAGCAATGACTATTTATGTACTGGTACTTCTACCACTGACATCTTTATAAATGAAGCCTTTACATTTTTGAGATGCAGCCATATACAAAATGGTAACAAATACAAATAAATAAAATAAATTCAGATTCCTTTGTCTGATATCGTGAGTGCCTCTTATCTCCTTTGCTGGGACTAAGCTTTTACATCTCCTGATGAAAATTTGCTATAGGTACTCTTAAGGGCTCAGGGCAAGAAGTATTTCTTCTGCTGATTTGAGGAACTTAGGCACTTGATAATTTAACCAACTTTGGAAACAAAACTCACAATTCCAAGGATTAGACCCACCAAAGACCATTATAATGGTGACTTTTGAGAGTTCAGTCATCCAGGAGAACCTGTAACCCTGAATACAGCTTGCTGTAAAAGACTCCAAGAAGGGACAAATGTAGAAAAATCAAAGATGTAAAATAGCATTTAGTAAATGCCAAGAAAAGAGATATATCTTTAAATTTTTTCCCCTATGTGCACATTTTCCTCTGGACTGAAAAGGCACAGTGCCCACTACGCACATCCTTGCCTGCAGACTGATATTCTACAGCACCAGCCCTTTCTCCCAAACCTGGCAGGGGCAGCATCTGTTTTTCCCTTGAGGAGCTCAGTGGTCACAGCCCTTGTCTGAGATGTGGGAGGGTGAAATCTGTTCCTTTCCCTGCCTGAAGGGAGCTGTCCCTGTGGGTGCACCTCCACAGTGAGCCCCAGGGCAGAGCTGGCTGCCTGGGGTGTGGGGTGCTGCACATGCCCCAGCAGAGATGCTGCACAGCCCTCTCATCTCCCTCCCCTCCAGAGCATCCTTTCAGCTGCAGGATCTGTCAGGAACGGCACCATTCCTGTGCCAGGGAACGCAGAAATCCCTCAGGACCCACTGCAGCTCTCACCTCCGCCAGCTAAAAACATCCCAAACTCCCCACACATCCCTGACCAAAACTGCAGTGGGATGGGATGGGAT
>NC_031780.1:17587526-17639520 GCF_001522545.3 Parus major | reverse complement strand
CCATGGGATCCATGGGATGGGATGGCAAAGCAAGGCAAGCAGTATGCACAGCGAAGAGACAGTTCTAAGCATTTCAAGCACATGCAGTTTGACTGTAGTCCACTAATATGCAACCCATTTCTGACTGCTAATGAGACTGAATATTCTCTTTCAGTATTTTTATAATTATTAGCCCTACAGGAATTTTGTTTGGAAGTCATTGACAAGCTCCTGTCATAAGCAGAGATAACTTGATGTTCAATGGCAGAGTTTGGCTGACAGTTTCACTGCACTCCTGAGCCAAACAATAAACTGCATTTAAAGCCAAATGACTCTCTGGTTGTACATCCATATATGTTTTACAGTACAGCTGTAGACAATAGTGAAAACTTCAACAGGAAATTAGATTTACAGGTTTCAGCTTTTAGAGTTTGGGCAAATTAATTTGATTATTTAGTGCTCATCAGTCACTGATGCATTTTCCATTAAACATTCCCAGGGACTTATCCAAAGCGAGACACACAATGTGAGATTCAATGTCCCACTGTCACCCTAATTTTCATTTTATTCAGCTTGAAACCTATTTCTAGAAAATCACCAGACATTGACTTATGGTTTTCATGAGCTCTAATGCCATGAAAATACACTTATTCATTAGCCTAAGCATACAATGCAATGACAGAAAAGGCACAAACAACAACATGAATTTCATCCCAGCAGAACTACATGCTGTGAGCATTTTTCTTGGTAGTATTCACCCACCAGATGAAGTTGAAAGTCTAAAGAACTGCTTCCATCTCAGCATTTTGGAGTGTATTTCCAATTAATTAATTAATTAATTAATTTCTTATTATTTCAGCCCTAATGAGCTGTGGGGTGCAACCCAGTGGCATCTTCAAGGCACTCTGACTGTCCAGCTTTACTTCCTGCAAAGGCATTTTTTTTCCTCTTCAGGTTATTAGCTTGGATGGGAATGTAAAGGGAAAAATCTGTATAGAAGAGGATTGAAAGTAAAAATCAGACGTACCTAAAATCCAGCCTCATGCAATCCAAAGTGTCAATGACAGCATGCATGTGGCAGCAGTAGATATTCTGTCTTGCACTTTTACTTTGTAATAATCAACACACAAACCTGTACCAGCTCAATGGAGCAGTGAAAACTTAAAAGTGGAATTTGTCCTTTAGCTAGGGTGCCATCTGATTAGGCTCTTTAAAAGCTGGCTAGTCCCAGAAGTCTGCTTCCAAAAATCCTGCAGGCAGCACTTATACAAAATCCACACTGAAATTACATTTCATTTCCAAATCCACACAAACTGGGGCTTCTTTTCCTAAAGTCAGAGCCAGTGCACAGATCAGATTAAGAAACAATAAAGAGAACAAAGTCATTCAACAAAGGCACTAATAATCCACAGCACACAGGAAGGAATGTCATGTAGAGCTTATGCACTCAGAAAATAATTTTCTAGCTTTAAAAGTGAATGACATCTGTTCACCAAGCATATTCAAACAAGAAAACCCCACAAATAATGTAAAACCCCACTGGTGAACTGCTCCCCTAATCAAAGTGACTAAATGTTACCTGATTTCTCATACAACCACTGCCAGAAATCTTTGAGAAGCAGCTCCAGAATTAAGTATTTACATTTAAAAAAAAATACAGTCATTTTGTCTGGAAATGGATTCTCCATGCACCCTGAAAGATTTGTGGCCTTTTGAATGCAGCCTTAGGAGACCATTGACAAAATTCCCCCTTATTCAGGGGGAAAAAAGAAAACAAGGGCCCTGGGAAAAATATGGCAAAGATAGGGGGAAAAAAAGCCAAACCTTGGTAAACTTTGAAACTCTCTACAAGTGTAACTACTCCTTGCTAGAAAAGCTACACAGCAGGACAGATGTTGACTGCACACTTGTTGGACAAAGCAAAGCTTTTCTGTTTTATAGAGGAGCTAAATGCTTGCATCCTTTCTCAGGTAGCAATGTAACAGTGCTGATTTGGTGCTCCTTATGCTGCTAATTCAGTCCTGTAACCTGGTCCTCTACCAACTCTGCCTTCCACAATCACACTGTGTTGTTTTTAATGCAGCAGGCAGAAAGAAGACAGGCATGTAGCCAGAAGAAGAGATCTGATGGTTCAAATTTTTAAATTAAGCAGCACATGCTGTTTTTAAAGCTGAAAGGGAGAACAGGGAAATTTAAGAATGGTGGGAAAGAAGAGAGAAAGAAAATTACTGCCCTTCTGTTGGTGTTCTTGGGAATATTTCAGTTGTTCTACATGTCTAATGTGCAATCCAAGGTGTGGACTAAAGGAAAAGTTATTCTCACTCCATCAGTGAGATTGCATCATTGCCTTGAAAACAGCCCAGAATTCCTTCCCAGGAAACTTGCACTGGGATTCATTAATTCCCTCCGAAATTCAGATTATGATGAAGTTTTTATATGAGTTAAACTAGCAAGTACATAATTTCTCATCTTTGAGAGCACAGGAGAGCTGTAAAGTGGGGATTTGTATGGAAAATTCAGCTGTGGTGAGGTTGTGCATATCAGCTATCCCCTCGGAGACTGAAAACAAATGAAGATTGGCAGGCAGTGAAGACAAAGCAGAGCAAATTCACACCTTGTGAACCTCAGCATCACAGAGCTGCCTATGGAAACCACTGTAGGGGAAGTTTGATTTCAACAGAATAATGCCTGGATGAAAGAAGTGACACCCATATCCTTGGAGCTGTGGCAGGTGCACTCCCACACTCACTCTGCCTTTCCCTGTTGGATTACTTTTACTTGTTGTATTACTACTATTTGTTTTTGCTGAGGGTTTTTGGTTTTTTCAGGGCTGAGCCCCTTAGGGCACTCCCTCACAAGGGGTCTCTCTTATTTCAGTTCTGTTTCAGAAAGGATGCCCTAAAAGGTTCATTAGCTTCTTGTTTCTCATGTTTATTAATAAATATATAATCAAAAGGCTTGGCAGGTTTGCTTCAGACTTTCTGCACAAATTTACCCACCACAGCTTTGGTTTGAGTTGGCTTGAATAGCACAAAATGGACTTGAACTACGCAGTTTCTTTATTTTTATTCTTACCTAATTAACAATAGACATGTAAATTATTTTTCTTAATGTCCCAATGACTCAACACCTGTGTGCTGCACTGCAGCATTCTCTATCCAATCACTTACTATTACTCAAAAACTTCTAGAAGAAGAAAAAAGAAGAGAGACAACACCCTAAATCTTCTATCTTGTCTTCTGTTTTCCAAACCAGTTTAAACTCTAAATTTTTCACTCAGTCACTTAAGAAAACTCTCTAATCTACACACTTACACTTTTAGCTTTTCTATTTAACTTTAAGAGCTGTTTCCATGATGTTATATGAAATTCAGTGCTGGATGTCAGAGGCAGTACCAGAGACAAGGGCACACTTTGTGCCTCAGGCTCCAGCACTCCCCATCCTGGGCCAGCAGTGGTCCCTGTGTCCCTGGCCAGCTGTCCACACACTTTGCAGCCCTTCAGAGGCCATGGGAGCCTCCAGGATCTGCAGAATGAGGTGCAGCACCCTGTTACTGATGGGCTAAAAACTCCTCTGTGTTTTTGTAGCCCTGTGGGTACACAGAGCTTTTCAGACAGCAGCTGAGACATTTGTCCACTGCTCCAGTGTCATATACTGGGGTTTTATTTCCTCCTCTTTACATGACCTGTGCCAGGGTCAGCCAAAGCACAGCAGCTTCTTTCTTTGATTATTGATAAGGGTTAGGATTTATATTTAATGTACATCTCTGTAGGTGTGCAAGACATTTAACACAAACATACAAGGACAGGGCTCTGAAGAGTTTATACAGCCCAAACCAGCACAGCTAGTGAAGACACACATGGTTAAAGGTTTATTGATGTAAGCTCCACGTGTATCTTCCCAGGAGGACAAAATGTAGGGGGCTCTCTGGGGCATTTTTCTGAAGGCAAAGTGTCATTTCTAGGAGTAACACTTCAGTATTTTGTTAGAGCAATCTGCTGTTTCAGAGCCTGGCTCATAGGAGTATCCAAGTGTGGTGGGGTGATTGGCTTCAAAAATAGTTTGTGAAAGGTTTACTTGTGACCACCACTCAGGAAATTAACATTGTTGGGTTAAGGGCAGAAGGTGACCCTTTGCTCTTGCTTCAGAACAATGATTGCTTATCCAGCTTTGCCTACAGGACTTAGTAACCATCTGCAAGCTTGTGGGACTACTTTCCCCAGCTTTCTCATCCCTTTATTCTCCCAGGAGCAGTCCCAAAGGTTGGGCAAAGGAAACAACAGGATTTGCCCCAAAGCCCAGAGAAATAGTGCTCTTGTAGTTAAAGCAGAAAAAAAAATCCCAAACAAGCAAAAAAAGAAAACAAGAAGTTGTATTCTTCTGTTGTTACTTCTCTGCTGCTGGCACCTCATTTAGGGTTACAGCCACATCCCAGAGCCTGCCTGTGGCTCACAGCAGATATCCACAGCCACTCTTTACTATATTCTTTTCCTTTCACCCTCTGTGGTTAAAGGCTAGAACCAGAGGCAGCTTCACACTGTTCATCACCACACTATTCTCATGCACCTTGACATGGAAAAACCTTCTGTGAACTTTAAAACAGGTTTCTGCTGAGCTGGTTTTCTAACATTTACTTGTCAATCTTATTGTCTGTGCTGTGCCATGGCATCTGAACCTAAACCTGCATGAAGGAATCATTCTCTTCATGCTTAACCATGTGAATGAGTTATAAATGGCAATATTTTGTCTAGTTGTTAAGTAAGTCAGTTAGAGTTGTGCTGCCTGCTTTTCCACAGGCACTGTGCTCCCTGCTTTTGCTCATGTTCAGCATCCATAGGAGGAGTGTGACTCCAGCTGGCTGTGAGAGCTGAGTGGTGGACACTGGCACAAACCCATCGAGGAGATCCTCAGGACCCTGGCAGAGGTGTGTAAAACCACAGCTTAACAGTGAGCAGAAGAATCAACACAGGAATACTGAGAACTACCTTGGCATACCTGACACCCACTGCACAAGCAATGCTCAGCATCGAAGACCTCTAAAATTACTGAAGAAAATGACTATGAGCCAGTTAGCCAAGGGATCCCAGATCAGACAATACAGCACAGAAATATTTTAAGCCAACATGAAGCAATAACTAACCAAGAGCACAGTTATATCTGAAGAATATATCTGGCAGGATGGGACTTATGGACTTGCTGCAAAATACACAGTGATGCTTCAGCAAAACCCTTCCTGACTCCTGCAGCCTTTAACTCAGCAATATCTGTTGTAAAGGCTGCAAAAACAGATACCTTGAGTAGAAGCGAATCTGTGAAACAGCCTTGCAGGTAGGGAAAAAGGGCACTGATTAATAAACTGGCATAAACAAGCAAACTTTTTATTCCACTAACTTTACAGGTTGGCTTAAAGCCCCCAACATTTTGCAAATAATGATTGCTCCTGGGGGACTATCTCTGTCTGGTTAGTTTATTTGTTTGCATGTACATTTGGTAACTAAGGTCAAAAGTTTTATAGCAGCAACTGTCTCTGAACTATTACTTGGCTTTGATTTGTCAGCTATGGCACTGAGACTTTTATGCAATATTGTTAATAATAGAAATGCACTTTGTTTTAGTTTTGACTAATTATAGATTTGCTTGATGCAGTATTTCATGTGCATGGGTAAAAGGTGATAAAAGGTTACAGCCTTATAAAATCTCAAAATTAAATTCTGTCTTTAATTACAAAGATATCACTGGTCATGCAGAGGATTCAGTGATGTCAGAATTCATTACAATTATGGTTTAGCTATGAGATTAGGCAAAATACTTAATCATAGTGACACAAACATACTCTACAACTTTAGAAATGACTGCCTGGGCCTAGGTTGAATAAGTACTGCAGTAGCACAGTAGAATTCACACAAATATAGCTGTTTCCAAGCTGCAAAATTCACTAAATTTGATCAGCACAAGCACTGAGCAACCCAACATCCACCCCTGTACTTACAAATTCAACATCACTCTTATTCCACCCAGTTTCAAGGCCCTTGTAGGGCACTTGGTACAACTTGCACAAAAGAATTCTCTTTATGTAAATTTTAAGGGAACATCCAATAATGAAATTTAAGCCTCCTTTGATTTTCTGAAGCAAGAGTTTGTGAGTCAATACAATTCCTTCAAATGATCATTTGCTTCAGTTATAGTTTTGCATATGTCTGTCATATGTCTGCTCCCATTTATATAATGACCCATCTTTTACAAATCCTAAATGGAAGCAGCAAAAGTGACAATTTGGTGTTTGTAGCAAATGTTCACCAGTAACTAAGAAGTAACACCTGCAGAAAGTGGAAGTCTCATGAGGAGAACCACAGCTAAACTCCCTCTTCAAGGGACTTGCAGCTAGTATTGCAGACTTACTGATGAGTAGCTTTATTTAAAATATCCACTTATAAGCTGAAAGAAAAATGTTCTCTAACACTGCAGAAAACTGACATTTTCACCTTTAATATAAACTGCAAAAAGAGGCAATGCCACAAGCATCTACAACAAAGGACCTCTCTGGGCATGATGCCATCATCATCACCATGGCTTTCCATTATCCTTGAACACTTCCAAGAATTATGATGTTCAGGTTCCATCTTGAACTCCCAATCATTAGAATGTAAAAATTTGTCCTTTTCCATTTTTTTTTCAAACTGCATTTTGGCAGAGGAGCACTGGTGGGTGGGGAGCTTTTGGAAAGATGAATTTTTATTTTTTTTTTTAATTTGGTCTTTTCAAGCTGTTCTAAATCCAGCAGTGGGGAATATGCCCTGAGGAGCAATGCTGTTGCACGTCTCTCAGGGGAGGGGTATTGACAATTAGATATTGTCGGTTTCTTATTCAGTGCAAGAGGAAAACAAGCATTTGTGTTTCAGGCTAATTCATGGAAGGGCTTTGGCCCAGCAGCAATGCTGAGTTCAGGGTGATGCTGTGGGGCCAGGAGGCAGGGAAGCTGTCCTTCAAACTCCCCAAGGGTGGTCTGCAGCTCTCTTGCAACACACAGGCCTTTTGTATGTGGCCTGAGCAGATCTGGGCGTTGTGGCTGTCCTCCACAGAACCAGCTGATTTTCAGGCTGGTGACTGTGGGGTCTCCTCCTGCAGCTCTGGGATGGGGGGGATGTCTGGACACTCAGGATCTGTCAGCCTGAACCAGCCTGCCCCTCCACAGCAAGTCTAGCAGCTGTGTATTCAGGCCCCTGGCTATTTCTCCAAGCCTTCCTATAACTCCACATGACAAGAACCCTCTGCAAGAGCTGGCCCAAGAGTGCAGTATTTCCAGACTTGAGATGAACTTCAAGCAGATGCAGTGCACAGCCCACTCATGGTGTTAGGGTTGGACACAGAGGGGGATAACAGGTTCCTGCTCCACCCAGGGGCCAAAGGGATGGACAGACTGACTCGAGGAGATGCACTCCAGCAGCAATACCAGCAGTTAAATCTGAAAGAGGAGAAGAGTGATAGGAGTGATAGTGAAGAGCAGGGTTGAGGCAGCCTAAACACCAATTTACAATGCTACTCCAGGTTAGAATTTTTCTGAAAGCCAGCACATTACCTGCCTTCTTCACCACAGGATCCCAGAAACCCCAAACACAGTCTGCCAGGAGGAGAGTGCTCTAGAAACAATGACCTTCCCTTCACTTTTGGATGTCAACTCACAAATCATGTTTCTTCTTCTTTCTCCATTTATACCTGTCTGCACCAAAAGCTCCCAGAAGAAATCTATAGGTAATGATAAAAGGAGTGAAAGTGTTTTCCAGAGGATGACATAGAACAGGAGCTGCTGCTGTGAGAAACTCAGCACAGTTACACACTGTGAGATCTCAGAGCTGCCTGGACATGAGGGCAGCACAGTGGCTGTTTTTAATTTAAAAATTAAATTAATTAATTTCACCTAATGCAATGCTCAAGGGTAACTGGAAAGAACAGCCTTTGGATCAGGCCTTTATCCCTTAGTTTCCACACCTGATTGCTTGTTAAACCCCAATGCTCAGCCCAAGCCTAAAATATGTCAGAGGTCAAGAGTTAATAACAAAACAGGAGTTTGAAATTCAAGACAGAAATTTTGAAAAACTTTATTTCTAATTATTTTAAAGAATAACTTTAAATTTTAAAGCATAAATGGATATTTCTGTAACTTTGTGCTGATTTGGACTGGATTATGGGGAGCTCCTAATGCATGCTATATTCAGCAAGGTACCTTCACTCATCCATCTAAAAAAAGATTCAAAAGATGCAGAAATTGAAATGTTGGAAGATGATTCTTTCAGCCCTGAGAAAAGCTGACCATCTTCACAGCTGCTACTGTTTTACTGGGTTCAGCAGATTTGCTCACTTCCATTTGTAAGACTGATTTATTTGAGTACCCTTTCATAGCACATTAAATTTATCCTCTATGCAGCAAATATGATACAATTGATGCAACCACCTAACTAGAATATGTAAAAGACTAAGATATGACTTGAAGCTGTATCTGTATTTCCTCTTGTACTTCTTGGAAACTAATGCAGTTACAAAGCTATTTTGATCAGACACTATCAGTAACTCCTTTATATAAAGAGAAGTTACTGTCAGGCTCTTATCACCTCCATCAGAAGAGAGTTCCTGGAAACAGGACAGTTCATAGATAGAGATAACACACCATGGAATCTTCTGCACCTGCTGCCCTCCTGGTCATGTGGAAGTTATGGTGATAGGAGATGGTAATTTCTGTCCCTGTACAGATCAACACTCATCCCACAGAGCAGCAGTGGTAGCTGTGGTGGTTTCCATCTGCTCAAACAGCATGAAACCATTTAAGGACCCTCTTTGCTTTCCATGGAGCATGTTTTTTCACTCAAATAACATAAACCCTGCAAGGAGAAGGTAACCTGCCTCTGGGAGTGTATTTCTAGCATGCAAAACAAGCAGTATCTACAGCTCATAGATCTTGTTCTGAGGACAAAAGTTTTAAGCTGAGATCAGGAGCTAATTAGTGGCAATCACTCCTAATTCAAATTACAGACAACCTTTTACTGTATTATGTTCTTACTGGGAACCAGTGAGATAGACTAGGCATGTTTTATTTACAATATCCAAAGAGGAGCAGTTTTAGTCCTGAGATAAATGTATCTTTTATGCCAATCTCTCCCTCTAGCCCACAGATGGCATAAGTCTTTTTCAGCAGCTACTTCCTCACCAAATTTCACCTGAAGAAATCAGTTCTTTTAGCATATCACTGTCCAGGATGGCAGCTGGCACAGAAAAAGTGCCATAAGGGAGATGAAGATGTGGCTCACCATCAGCTGCCTCTGATTCCCCCACTTTACTTGCGCTGCAATGAACTCAGCACCCCCTGCCTTGAGGAACTTGCAGATCAAGCCCAGGGATATGAGGCCTCCTGTGAGATCAGCTTTCAACCAAAAGTTAGGTGGTGAACAGGAGACATGAACCAAGCAGAGACAGTTTTGTATTTATATTGCTGCTTCTTAGTCACTGTTAGCACCCAACACGGTGCTCAGAACAGGGCTGATTTAAAAATTAATTCTAGGAATGTAGGGAAATTGTGCCATGATTTCCTTAAATCTGGGCAAAGATAAATCAGTCCCTGGATTCTACATCTGCTCAGCTCCAAGGGCTGCCACCCTGCTGTTTTAATGAAGTGGAAAGTTAGGGCGCTCCTTCTGCTCTAGCATTTATTTTCTGCATCCTTGCTTTATTTTTAACAGCTTTAAAACAGAAAAAACATGTTATCTCATGACTGCCTAAAGCAAAAAGTACATTGTGGTTTTGGGCTTGGACATTTGAACATGTAACTTCCCAGCAACAAGTACTGTTCTCTCTGTAGGGCACTTCTGGTAAATCATCTCTGCTGGTGAGGAGTAAGGAAAACTGTCACCTAGTGAGAAAAAGAGCTCTTAGAGCCCTCCCAGCTGAGAAAACACAGAAAAATTCAAATTGCAATTATTAAAGAAGAAATAATGCTGTACAGAAAGCAGCAGGCCTTACTGATTAACACCAACACTGGGCCTTGTGTAATTGGGATACAGCCTGACCTGCTAGAGGCTCCTGTGCCTCCCCAGCCAAACCATCTCAATTTTCTGCACTTTGATTTCCCAGCCCGTGAAAATGAGAGTGCTGGGGTTAATTTTTAAGCATTTCAGCAACTGAGATACTGTACCTCGAATTCCTTAAACTGTAACATCACTTTCACTGCTATGAAAAGTTGACTAAAACAACTTTTCCAAATCCCTCTCTATGTATTGTACTTACTGTTTGCAAATCTGACTGTGGTTTGACTTTTGGCATCTGAAATTTGGGCTGCTGTGGTTGTTTGACTTCAGTCAGGAATTGCTAATGAACACAGATCTTCTGTAGGTTTGAATGGATTACATAATCAATGTAATCCATCAGAGCAGCCTTAAACACTGCTCTATAACTTATTTGTGCAGGTCCTGTTTAGAGTGGCTACTCCCTTGAGAATATTTTTAAGAGCCTGTAAAAGTTAACAAGTGCCTTTTTCTGGTGCAGAATTCATTCAGACCTCTTAAGAGAAAATTCTGAATCTGGATTGATGAAGAATATGCATGTAAAATGTGGAAACAAAAATAAAACACTTTTAAGAAGAGCAGTACTTTCCATCCTTGTGAAACACAACATATAGCCACGCTCAGGCCTTGGTTTGTTCATTATTGCCAGTTTAGTCAGAAGCTGGCAGGTCCAGTTTTGTTACCAAAAACAACCAGGACCTGGCAAATTATTTTGGTGACAAAACCATTTTCTCCAAGATTTTTTCCTGCCAATAGCTCGGGTTCTCTTAACAATATTTGATCTAAATTACATTAAAGATAGAAACTCCTCAGATAAGCCTGGTTTTTCTCTCAGTTTTGCTGTGTTTCCTCAGTCTGCTGCTGCACCCAGCCAGGCAGTGAGCTGCAAAACAGCCACAAAGGGCTCCAGAGCTGAGCCCAGTGCTCACAGGCAGCCAGGAGAGATGGCAAACGGGGGAAAAGGAGATTATTACAGCCACATACAGAGAGGAAAAGTGGCCAGGACTCAATCTAGCTCACTCTAGTGAAGTTAGCCCAGAAATACCAGACATCACAACACTATCTCACCCATACTTTAACAAGAAAAATTTCAATGTGTCCAACAATCACAATACTGAGACAGCCTCTGTAGGAATGTACTCTCACTGTGCATAGGAAGAATGATTCATAAAATTCTGAGAGCTGATAGAGATATTGTAAAACCACTTTACCATGATAATAAAGAATCTTTCTACTGCTGAAGTAAATCACTGATTATTCCTGCAGTCTCCTCAAGAAAGGCTAAAGGGTATTCACATGGTTTGAATCCCAAATTTTTAGCTTAAAAAATCTGGTCCTCTAGTAAATGAAAGAGGATCCATGCTGTTAGCAACACAGAAATGCTACGAGGAGGCAAGCAGGAGAGCAGGCTCATCTTGTGCAAATGAATGATGCTGAGAAGTCCAAAGTCTTGCAAAGTTGTTATGTCTAAAGGACCCATTATGTTAATTCAGCTGAGTTCACTGGAACTCAGTCATTTTTCATCACCACCTATCCTCTTCTCCCACATGGGACCTTGGACCTGTACCCTAAAGGCAGGTTGCTCTTCAATATCAGAAGTTTAGGATAAGCACCTGTAATGTGGATCTCACTGAAACAGGGCACAGCCTGTCCTGTGGTAAAGCATTCCACATATAGGGACTGATTACTTTAGTTCTAAAATCACACAGGTGAGGAGCTTCAATCACTGAAAACATATTTCCTTACCATTATTTCCAACTATTCTATAATTGAGCAGTTTTCTTGCTGCACCAGCTGTGGTGCCAGCTTATCTTTCAGCACAATTTCCTACTCTGCCCTACATCACTGCATCCAGAGTCGTGATTTTTCCCTACTGTAATTGATGTCATCCTACCAATGTCTAAGATGCTGATTTCAAATGTAGTGTCAGAGCTATAGCAACAATTTTGCAGTAAAATGTGAAAATTAAGAAACTGCAAAGAGCTCCTTTAAAGTGTTATATGAAAAAGTGGATCCTGCTTTTAATTATTTCCATTATTTGCATACTTCTGTTACTGAAATCAGAAGAAGGTCCTCCAGTAGAATCTGGTCAACTAAAGGACTCATATGATTTCTGAAGGGATCATGGATTGCCTCTGAGCTACACACACCCCCACAGGAGTTCTCGTGTCCATGGGAGGAGAAGGAAAAAAAGGAGAACTGAAAATGGCTGACTGTAAAGATGGCTGTGCACTACACTTCCTTATTCATACCAAAATAAAATAGAAAACATCATTTTCAAATTTAAATGGCGCAACCCCTGGCACTGGGAGCACCAGCAGAAGTGCACACAAGTGCATGCCCTTCATTCATGCCCATCCTGTGCTCTAGCCAGGCATCACACACATGTTCAAAAGGGTTCATCCAAACCCTCACCCTGCATGCACAGCCTCCCCCAGCAGGCACAGGCAAGTGGGTGCTCTGTGCACAGCCAGTCTGAGGCTTCCCATCATCCTGTTTACATTTAATTACTCTCTCTGCCATATTTCCACTTCCTGGCCTTGTTAGAATGAAGGCTAATAGCAAAATATACCCACATGGGGAAAAATCCAGCATTTTCCAGGGATTTAGAATGGCTCCAGTGTTGATGCTCAGCTTTTAACACCTGACCTAAGCCTGATTTTTGGGCTTGAGTGGCTTGCTCATTGCAAGGAGAGAGCAAACAGAAGAGGAGTCAGTCTTTCTCCACTTCCAAGGACCCAGCAATCTTAGCAATGGCTCACTCAGGCACAACTTACAGGTCTAAAATTCGAAATCCAAAAATAAAATAACATAAGAACAGCACTGATTAAGGAATACATAAACGAAACTGGTTTTAAAGACAGACAAGTGGGTAACAGTGAATTTGGAAATGATAAGGTTTTCACAGAGGAAATCCTGCAGAAACTGCAGTGGAGGGGGAAGGCACTGGTACCCCCTGCCTTCAAGAGGTAGAACAACATTTGTTTTAGGGCAGAAGGAATTTGAAGGGTGATGTGCACTGTTCCCAGCTTTGACAAGGACATCACTGTGGTCCCTAAAGCAAAAACTACAGAGGACTGAATTCTGTGCAAACCCTGAACCTTTGCACATTTTTTCCTGTAAGGTAAAACCTACTGACTTCATTGGAACTGCTACACCATGAATCTAAACACAGAGAAGAAAAATACTGTGTCCAGAATTTTAGTACCTGCATTTTCAATACAGATTTATGCTCTCACTCTTTTGAATGCAAATGAATACAAGGAGGACTTTGAAAGAGCATGAGTTTGCTTTTTTGTTCCACATAGCCAAAGTTTCCTTCTTGCAGAATTTGAGCAATTAATATCACCAGCCAAAGCCTCCATGGGAGGGAAGGGTCAACATGAAAGATCTAATTTCCTGAAAAACAATGTTTTCCCTCTGTAAAATTCTGGAAGAAAAGTTCTGTGGAGAAAATCTAAGCCATGCCACAAATCCTGCAGAGGAAGGATAGCCCAAAGATAAGTTTGCCTTCTTTCCAAGACATACCCCTGAGCAGGATTTCTTACACATGCACCCCAGAGAACTGAGCTACCAACAGAGGTGTAACTTTTACCACATCTCTCAGCCCTGTCCTGCAGCTGAAGGGTTTTTTCATGACATTTTACATTTATAGGAGAGAGCAACAGGCAGTAAAAAATAACACATGCACTGAAGCACAGAATAAAAGAAAATATAAAAGAGTAAAAGATGTTTCAAGCTGTGGGAAAATCAGAATTGAATTCTTTGTGTCTTCCTGAGAAGGAAAAATTTACTTAAAATCCACCTGTTAAGGACACTTAAGACCACATGGGCTTTCTCTTCCTGACCTTACTTAACCTCAACTTCTTCATTATCTTGCTCAACTCTAAAATTGCCTATTGTAATAAGGAGCAAAACAAACTCCTCTTCAGAGCTAAAGTCATGCAGAGGGAAATTATAGCTTCATTCCTTTGGAAAAACACTAGCAGATTGTTATCTTGACACTGATTGTGAACAGCACCATGAACACTGAGGACAGGACTGAACAGTTTCCTCTACAACCTTATGGTAAGCCACACAATCTACACAGCCCTGCATCTAAGGAGTCTTTAAAAAGGGACAAATGAGCTTGGCTAGAGCAAGGTCAGGGCTGAGGCACAGAACCACGTTAGAGCTGGAAAGAAAAAGCAGCAACCACTCACAAAGACACATTGGTCTTATTAAAATGAGTTCAAAGCTGATCCAGTGAATGTATTTAAAGTGACTTAAAATTCACCCAACATAATTTACTGTGGCAACCAACTAGATCCAGGTTCACTGGTATGGGCTGTTTTGTGTGAATGGTATCTAGGCTGGGAAAGAGAGAGGAGAAGGGTGTTAGATCCATGCAAGCAGGACTTTTGAGTTTGACTTGAAGGTTTCATGCACTCAAAGAGGTTTGTTTCCCTTCTCAGCCTGCTTCCTCTGACTCACCTACCAGAACATCTTTGTGCACAGCTCAGGGTGGGCAAAGGGGGTCTCTGATTTGGGAGCACAAGATCTTGTCCCACACAGCCAAGTGCAGATACATTATACTCTTGTGGATGAGGTGGGGAAAGGAAATTTACCCAATACTCTGCATTAGCCTCAGATTATAACCTTTCATTCAGCCTTCTTAAGCTGTCTGGGAAGGGCATTGAGGGCTGCACTGCATTTGGACAGTGCCAAAGGCAGCAGATGGAGAGGAGCAGAGTATGTGGGGGTGATGTGGGCTGCTGGCAGGAGACCTGGAAATGCTGACACAAATTGCAGGACATGGAAAGAGGGGTCCTACCTCCTTTCCTGTGTCCTGGAAGTGCAGGATGGGGAAGATGGGCTCTGTATGGTGGGTGCTGTGTGTCCTGAGCCCTCAGTGAAGGGTATAAGGGCATGAATTACTCAGCTGCTGAGTGGTCTGAGCAGCATCAGACGAGAGGGCAAGAAGACATCACAACTGAGAGATGTGAAATCTTGGACCTGTATCCAGCAGGGTGGTGTACTCTTGGGTGTTGGAAGGAAAGCAAACCAAATTTAGTTTGCCACCAGCCTCTGGCTCTGTGGTTTAATCTGGTGCTTAGAGAGAGCTCAGTGTCTCTCCCTGACAGAGCTGGATAACCTTGGCTGAACAGGGCTGCACAATGCACAGCAGCTGTGTGTTTGAGGCAGCTGTGTGTGTGAGGAAGCAGTGAGATCCCAACTTGTTCTGTTTGTCCTCTCTTTCCCCTTTGCCCCAGAAATTGAGCCACTTTTGGCACACTGGCTTTACCAAGTTAGCAGCTAGCAGTGTTCTCCCCAGTCTTGTCTGCTGCCACAGGGAATTTGCTTCTGAAAGCAGTCCAAAGCCCTTTGGGAGGTGCTCAGAGCATGCAGAGCCTCTGCAGCATCATCAAACCATGTGCTACAGAGCAGGTGGGTCAAGCTCTTGCTGTGCTCCTCTCACACCACTGTCAGACCCAGCTATCCCCATTAACAAAGCAGCAATGCTGTGCAGAACTAAACCTGCTTGTCAAAAGAAATTAAAATTATCCCTCCCCCACAGTACAGAAAGAAAGCAGTGCTAGGCCCTGCTTTGTCTAAAAATGAGCTGAAGTTGATGTAAGCATCATAAAAGCAGCCATAGCTGGCTTGTACCACCCTTCTCCAGGAGCTCTGGCCTCCTCTAAAGGGCATCTGGAAAAGGCAGCTGGCAGAGCTGAGTGAATCACCTCTCTCTGGCTCCCACTGTAAGGCTCTGGGAACCTATCCCTTTTATTCCACACCTCCTTGCAAATCTCCTCTTAAGGATTAAGCTCTTTCCCAACCATTGGAAAATCCAGTTCCAGATGCCTGACCTACATGCACAGGCCCAGTCAATAGGGAGTGGAGGGGGACATCACATTTATTTCTCAATTGATTGAAAGACCAAATGAAATTTGAATCAGACAAATCCCTTTGTTTCCTCACACTCCACTCCCTTTGCTTTGGGGAGCTCCAACATGTTGGGAGGGGAGGTGATGTTTGGCAACAGCAAAGAGGAGTGTGCAGGAGAAGAAATAGGGAAGTCCACCCCCCAAAAATTGCTGTAAAATCTGACACTCAAAGATAGGCTGGTGAAACTGGGAGGAAGTGCCAGGAAGGCTCTATTTGCGAGTGAAGGAGCAGAAAAGCTGGTTAGTGCTGGCAGATGTCTCCTGCTGCGTTATCTCTTCCTGCTGAGCTGCCCAATGGCAGGATGGTTTGGTCAGCCAGGGCCTGACCACTTCCATAGGCTGTCCCCTCAGAAGAACTCACTGGTTTTCTGCCTGGATATTTTACCCTGTCACAGAGCAAGCAGCTCCTGCACCCCCTGCAAGGCCACAGCAAGGGCACAGAGCCTGGGTTTTGACAGGCCACAATGGCCACAACAAGGGCACAGAGCTTGGGTTTTGACAGGCCACAATGGCCACTGCTGCCTGGTCATGGCTAGAGCAGCCCCCAAGACATGATAATCTCCAATATTGCTCTAATCAGTGCCTGAAGCTGTGCTCAGATCAGGGAGCTCTAATGAACTGACTGCAGGATCCAGGAGCTCAGATCCCAGCCTTTGCAGTTCAACTTGAGGCCGACACTCTCCTGGCCTAACATTGTAATGAGCTTTTGGCCAGTGTCAATCAGGACTGTTAGTGGTGCATGTTAAATAGAAAAGATATGAGGACAAAAGTATGTGAATTTCTCTGTTTTGACTACTGTTCAGGCAAATTTTGGCTGCCTGTTTGCTTTTCTATGGTATGAAGGCCCTGCCTCAGTGAGGAACCTGTAGAACCGGGGCCATGCATGAATCAAACCCATGCAATGCAGAAAAATACAGTATGCATTTCTTTCATAAAGGTAACAGTAAATAATCTACTAAGTTAATGGTTCACTGATGCAACTCAGCTTAAGAGGTGATAAAAACCAGGGAGGTTTTATCTATGACCCTTGGCTTAGGTCTGAGATAACAGCTTTAACTGAAGAGCAAAGGTTAACTGTAACAGAAAATGTCTGCATTACTACAGTTTACAAGTCACATTCTGGTGGGGTTTTTTGTCAAAATGATGACAATTTCTTTAATTATGGCAACACAGCAATAAGAAGTTGATTGCAGGGAGCTATTTGTCAGTGTTTCTCCAGAGGATCATGGAAGAAGGCAGGAGTTGGTAGAAAGAAAAGCTTTGGGAAAGGGGGGAACATCACACTTGCTCAAAAGCTATGAAGAGAACCAATAGTCAGGAGAAATCTCATTGATGGGAGTAGCATGCCTTTGGACAGATCTAAACATGGTAAAATTTGTGTTTTAAAAGGTGTGCTAAGGCACAGCTTCCACTGTGGGCTTGGTATCATCCTACCAGGCAGAGCATAAGCAAAGAAGAAAAAAAAATCAGGTAAATACTAGGAGTTCTTCAAACAAATGTGGGCTCTAGGGTAGCACAAAAATGTAAAGGAGAGCAGAACTGGCTCAGCCCAGTGGCCAGCCTTCCAAAATGCTGCCGGGGGAAAATACATACATTTCCCAGTTGGAAATCTAACAAACAGAACATAAGTCTGGAGGGAGCTGGCATGGCTTTGTTTGACTGACAGCTGGTGATACCTTGGTGCATGCTGAGGGGATGGGAACTGCCTCCTGGCAGCTGCAAACAGCGAGTCCCTGATCCTGACTGCCATTAGAATGTACCACTGATGAACCAGTCAGCTTGCACAAAAATAGAGTGAAAATGAATTGACAGTAAGGGCAGCATGAGAGACTGTCAAGCACCAAAAAATAAAAAAATAAATTTAAAGCAGTCAGTCTGCACTGAGAGGAATTTTCATGTGGTTTTTCTGGCATTGTCTTTTGGAAAACACTGGGGGTTTACTACCCTTTCAGCTTCTGGAATTCTCACAAAATGTCTAAACCAGGTCTTTATTTATAATAGGAATTTTGACAGTATTTTTTGCATTCTTTTAAACTCATTCAATTCTTGACCCCAATTATATTGAATAATGTGGTTAAGACTGACATAAATATAATTCTATTATAAATCAGTACATGTTTGCCCTATTTCTTCTCCATGTGCATGTTCTGCAGCTGTCCAAATCCATCCCCACACTCCCTGGAACCTGCAGCATGGTCTCTCTGCCACAGCTGGTGAGGGCAGAGGTAATGGGCTGCAGGCATCTCTCCCTCTGTGCCCAGCCACCAAGTCAATGTGTGCTCCAGCTACACTGTGATGCTCAAAAGGCTGAAAGAAGATCCTGTTCCTGTGAGGGGAATCCAATCCCCCATCAGGGATATGATGGTTGTCTGTGTCAGTTTGATAAAGATTCAGCAGCTGGCTGGCTGAGTCCTTGAGGTACAATTCAGTCTTTGCTTAACTTGAGCAAACATCTTATTGCATCTCTGTGCAGAGAAGAAATGATTCCAGGGATGCAGCTATAGCTGAGTATTCCAGGCTTTCCACAGAGGGAAAATCATTAAAAAGACAGGAATTGTCATCAGATATCAGTGATACCACATTTGATTAGCATAGGACATAGAATCTTTACTGATATTATCTGCTGATGAATGCTGATCTGAACTGTCGTGCTGCTCTGGTACATTAGGTGTCAACACCAGGACAGCTCGGGGAATTAGGAGCTCAACAGAACACTTTCATAATTCCATCCTCCCCACCAAACAAAAGACTTGTCAGAAAGATTTTGCAATGAATTATACAAATAGCAAGGGCAGCAAACTGATGGAGAAAAATGGGACTCAGCCACCTTTACAAAACTGATTTCTCACCGTGTTCCTTGTAATTCTTTTTTCATCTTCACCTCCTACTACCATTTTATCAAAAAAACCCAAACCCTTGAGCTGTCCCAGAACAAGAGGACTAGCTCAACTTCAAACATTTTCAGGCTATACCAGAACCCAAAAGAACAAAACTGCCCCCAAGAAAACCCATTCTTAGGGTGTTCCCACCCCAGTTTCTGGTTTACTGGATGTCACCTAAGATAAGCATTGATAAGCTTAATGGAACACCAGGATCCAGCATCTACCTGCACTTAACATGCCAGTTCAGGATCTGCTCCTTCAGAAGTGTATTCATGTTTAAACTCCTGCTCAAGTCAGAAACACAGCACAATGTCCTGAGAAGAGAATCTTTGACATCTTGTATAAGAGTTTTTAAAATACAAATGAATTTTCAAATGATACTGAAACACCACCAAGAGTCTAAACAGTCATTAGCAAACATCAATCAAGTCAAAAAGAAGAGAGCTTGGCCTTCTGCCTACCATGAGATCTAAAACTCAAATTTCACTGTTTGTACCAATTTCTCAGATGTCCACAGAGTGTTTGCCTCTATGTGAGATATACAGTAAGTTGCTGGTGAATCTATGTGATTAGGAGTCACATCAGGACTGAATTCAATGTTTTTATTGTTTTAATTTTAATACAATCAAGAAATTCTCTGTTTGATCCAACAAAACTTACTCTAACAACATGTTTGACAGATTTCACTGCCTGGAGACAAAGAAGTCCCTAATCATCAAAGTCCCAGCTGCTTTTGGTCTGGATTCCCCATGCTGGGGTGCCTGCTCTGGGCACAGGTAAGCCCTGGATCCATGCAGCAGACTCGTAGGAGCTGCCTTCATCTTCCTCAAACTATTCAAGAAAATAAGGAACCTCAGTGCTTGCTGCAGAGAAGTTTCCTCACAGAGCTTGGTCATCTTCTCATAAGTCCATTGGCTTCAGTCCCCCTTCCAATAACAGCTCAGAGGTAAAAATTCACCCAGAAGGACAGTGTGGAAGGGAAACAAGTCTCATTCCCTTCTGTAATTGAGGGACTTACCTACAACCCCACTGATGCTGGAGGAAGGGCTTTCTCAGCTTTTTTGGGAGCCACTGTTCAACTTTGCATTGAATCATGAAAGAGTGGCTGAGCCAGAAAGAGGGGACAGCAGAGGGAAAGAGACTTTCTCAGACTGGAGCTAAAAATGCTAAAAAAAGGTGAGGTGACCTTCAGAATACATCAACTCCTGTTTCAGCTGCATCCACAACTTTAGGACTTTAGCTAAGGTTCAATAATTATGAAGTGCACTTCTAAAAAGTGTCCACTTACCCTGACCTATGGCTGTGTGGTAATTATGGCTCCTTTCTGCATATTCCCTGTTCATTGATGTTGAATTTAGAGATTTAATCAGCTGCAGATTCTGATTCATTAACACAGAAGAGGAGCTATTCCATGAATAGTAGCACTGAGACCAACTGGACTTTGAGTTATACTGCCAGACTCTATACTTTCTCTCATCAAAAGGTTAACTGGGAGTAAAATACTAGATGATTATTTTTATCCACTTAGGGTTTATTTCAAAATACTTCCATGCTTTCAGAACACTGAGTTTAGAAAGTTCATCCATTAGGGCGCAGTACATTGGCATGAAGTGAAAGTTTGCAGCTACACATGATCCCGGAAATTCTGCAATACATGCTGAAGTGCTGTATCATAGTTTTGCAATGTGATTCACATTCTAAAAAATAACTGACAGAAACTAAGAAGAAGTTCTCCTACAACATGCCAAAGAATTAGGAGAATTTATATTAAGTTTGCAGACAGCTGCTTCCCAGCCTTTGGTTATTATCCTGGGCTTCAGCAGCAGAGGAAAGAGGGTGGAGTGAGAAATCCATCTTTGACACTTTGTAGTAAGCCACGCTGGTGAAGATCTTATCATCAGTGTGAAATCCACCTCCTGGTACCTTGGGAAGCCTGCATGCACTATGGGGAAGGATCTAGTTTCACACATTGTACTGAAGGGTTACCTGCACTAACACTGAGCCAGCACTGACCCTAGATCAGTTCATTAGGGCATGGTGTTAATAATGCCAGGGTTTGTGGGTTTGATCCCTCTATGGTTCATTCGCTTAGGAGTTGGACTCAGTGATCCTTGCAGGTCCAGTTCGACTCAGAAAGTTCTGTGACTCAGTGAAAAAACCCAAACCAACATCATGGAGCTTCAAGGTGCACTAAATGAGTGTTGCTGCTGCAGGGAGTAGGTCTGATCATCATGTAATCTCTTACCCTGTGCAAACCCCAATCCCTGTGTGACCGCACAAGGAGCTAGAGCTGGGAGCCCATCCCCATAAAAATCACCCCAATACAGCAGCTACCCTGTGCTCTCCATCAGCACTGGGGCAGCAGAGCTGGTTAGACACCTTTCTCAGGAGGAACACACACCTGGATTAGCAGGGTGATGCTGCAGGCTAGGAAACTCTGCTGTCACGCTCACCTCATGAGACATGAGCTGCCAGCGGGGATGACGGCACAGGCGCTGAGTGGATCTCCACACAGCACATATCTGATGTGCAAGGGTTCAAATGGAAAATTAGGTTGCTCTTATGTGCCATTGTGAAACTCTCTCCAGTGTTTCATAAACAAACATTTGCATCTTGGACACCTATTCACATTTCTTCAGACACCCATGTTGAGCAAAGTGGATACATATGTTTTCTTTGTAAAGTTTCCAAACACAGTTGCCTCAACTGTTGTTTCAGCGACACTGGGAATCTAAGCTAGGTAAAAGACCTCAAGACAGGGCCCTTTGGGTAAAAGAATATTTCAAATTATTCATCCAAAAGACCTAGTATAATGTAATTTAATGTTTTGCAATGGCAGACATTTCATATGTATCAATACTCCTGTGCTGATGGTACAAGCCCATCACTCATGCACAAACTCATCCAAACAGGAGCCTGCAAAGGGCTCAGCTCCCCCCAGCACCTGCCATGCAAGCATCACTGGAACCACCAGACTTCCTGGCTTCCAGGGGTGGCTCCAGCTCACCTGGAGTGTGTTTCAGACAGAGTTTCTGTGGTGCCCTTCACTAGGAATAGGTGAGACCCTGTACAGTTCTCATGTCAAGGGCCACAGAATTGTCTTGTACACAACACTTTTATTTCATTCCTCAATTTTTACCCATGGACTCTGTGAGGGGGGACCAGAGAAACAGCTGTATAATTCTAGGTCATTGCTATCCATACACAGATTGTGATTTAGGTTACCAGAGGAACATGCAGCTGGGACTTAGCTCAAGCAATGGCAAACTGGTGCATAAATCCATGGTGGATTTATGAGGAGGTTGCTCAGGGCAAACCTCAGTTGCTCAGTTGGAACACAAACCTTGGATCAGGTAGAGGGTGTAAATCTTACTTCAGTGTGCTTAAAGAGACTCACTTGGGAAAATTTACCCCCAAGATTATCTCTTGCAAGATAGACCTTGCAAGAGCAAATTAAACATGCAAGCAGAAACAGTACACTGGGCTTTTTCCCTACTTCCCTGGAATAATTCTATAGATGTGGCACCAGATACTCTTTTCTGGGTGCAGCAGGGTGATTGTGGATCCACTGCTTTGAGGCTGGCAGTTAGCTATGGCCTTGCACCCACCTACCAGCAAGATTTGCTCTGCTGTCTTTTTGTTGAAATGTGACTACCCTTCCTCCATACCCTTCCTTCTCCTGTGCTGATGCTGACCACAAGGAAAACCACAATGATAAAGCTATTTTCTCTTATTAGTCCATTTTTGTAAACAGTGCTGAATGCGTGAGCAGAGCTCCTTGGTGGGGGTAAAGGAATGGAAATCTCCACTCCAACTTGAAGCCTCATTGAATTAATTTATGTTTCTTTAACTTGAAAGGGGAATTTACCTAGGTAAAGCTTCATCCAGAAAAAGCTTTGCAAAATTAAAGGGAATTTAGGAAAAAAATAATGTAAAATTGGCTCCTAATTGTTCCTATACTTACACTGTTCTTATTTATCCTACTTTACTAGAGCATTTTTTGTTTGTTTTGTTCTCCTTTTATTTACTTCATTGAGTTATTAACACTCCAATAAAATATTAAAATATATCAAATGTATCTAAAAAGTAGGCCTGACTCATTAAACTGAGTAAATCTAACATATTTTCCAAATTATACTCATACAGTCTAATTTTAAACCCTTTTAATGCAATTTAAAAATGTTTCATATTTTGACAGAATCAAGAGCAGCTAGCAGTGACAGAAAGGAGAAAACTATTTTGAGAAATACACTGTAAATAGCAAGCAGCTAAATATCTGCTATAATAAAACTAAATGGATTTTAAATAACTCAGCTAAACCATTTATGCATTTTTAAGTAAAAATAATTAGCCATTTTACAAAACAAACACCTTAAATACAAGGTATTTTGAGAGGCTCTTGAGTAGAAAAGCTTTCTACTTCTGTGGCCTGTGGAAGCAGCATGCACAAAAGAAATTTTTCCCTCTAAAACCACATACTAACAAATGTGTTTTCTTCACACATTGCTCTTCAAAAATTATTAGCTGTCCTAAACAGAGATTTAAAAATATACATATATATATAAAAGAAAGAATACAGCAATCCTTTACCTCTTACTGTCAGAGGCAATATTCTGGACTGATTATCAGATGAACTAACTAAATTACTAAATGGAAAAATAGAGATGTTTTTAGAGATGTCTCTAATGGAAGCAATAAGAAGTAATCCTCATAAAATACTGGGGTTTTTGTCCTGAAAAGGGTGTATCAAGAACAAGTATGATCTCCCTATTTGGTCTTTCAAAGAAAAGTATAGTAACTGTGTCAAAATCAAAGAGGCTGAAGGGCAAGGTATGTTCAAGTGAAGATAAGAAAGTTAATCTGGAAATCTGGAAACTGCTTAAACGTGTCTGGGATGTAGACAAATGTCCTGGGTGGGCTCCATCTCCCACCAAGTACCTGTGTTTCTCCCCTCTGCATGATGCAAGTTTGGTCATGGGAAACCCTCCCTGCAGGGTGTCTGATGTGAAATACCCAGCTGGGGACATTGGTGTCCTCTTGCCACAGATGTGGTCACAGCAGCCTCTTCCTCAATTCCTGCTGCTAAAACACTCGGTCTGGTGTTTTAGAAGTCTTCGGGGTTTGGGGCACAAAAACCACTTGCTCTTCAGATGGGTATAGAAGATAGCTGTGAAAAAAGAGAAAGCTTTTGTGAAAGAAGAAAAGGTTTTTCTGGATATTAGTGAGTCAGTGTAGCTACAGCCAGAGGGAATTTCTGTGAAAGACAGCTGACACATACGAGGCAAACAAACCTGAAGCACATAAACACCTTTTGGCCCACAGCAGCAGGGCTTGTGGGGTCTGTGATGTGACACTGGGGACTGAAGTAGGGAGAGGCAGGACCTTACAAGGGTCTGCACAGTGCAGTGGCCATGCTCCTTGCTGTCACCTTGGAGGTGAGGAGCAGCAAGTCACAGATCTGCAGAGCCACATGGGCTGCTGGATCTAGGTCACTGCAGTGGGTGACACAGGTCTGCTGCAGGATGGACACCCACAGCACTGTGTTCACCACACCTCTCTGGTCTGAGTTAAGAATTAATCAGGAACAGATAGTCAATGTGGAAAACTGAGATGAGAGGAGGTATTTCTGTTAAAATCAGCAGCAAAACTGGCAGCAACTAAGAGTGTGATTCCTAGTGATGCTGTGCTAGAGCACCACCTTGCTAAAAAGCCACCGTCAGTAATAACAGTTATTTTGGGTAGCTGCTCATCAGGATCAATGAGAACCCCAGTCCTACAAGGAGATCTGCAATGACTTGGCTGCCACTGAAGCCAGTGAGAGGAACAGTCTCTTTGCAAGAGAGGCTTAGAGAGTTTAAATGTACAGAGCAGTCAGCTCTCCCTGCCTCCTTTCCACAAGAAGGTGTGATCAGAAAATCACCTAGCTGTAAAACCTCGCTGGGGTAGGTTTCAGCAATCAATCTGCTGGACATCTGCAAGAAAGTCACAACCTCATGCTCACCATAAGTCTTGTCTCTTTATTAATATCCCAGCATCTCATCAGGAAGGTGCACTCTGCTTCTGATGGAGGGGCTGAGCAGAACCCCATGTGCTCAGGGGTGCAGTGATCCCCACAGTGCTGAGGAGGAGGTGTGGAACCTCAGCACGAGGTGTCCCACCACAAACCCCTCAGGCTGGCTGCTGCTGGCTGGCTGTCCCTCTTCAGGTGGCTTCAGGTGACACCTCCCATAGCAGAAATGATCAACAGATAAAAGATGCACAAGCACAGTCTCAATTTTAGCAGCATAAAACCAAACTCGTAGCAGGAGATGGTTTTAGTTGCTCAAATTTGCGGTAATTCCAACATGTAACTCCAAAATTACCGTGGTGTGCGCAATAAAAGTTTAGGAAACAACAAATCAAAGGGTTAAAGAGATACAGCATTACAATTGACAAGATACCAGTATTGTGTGGTGTGGGTTTTTTTCTTCATGATTCTGCCAAAACCAACCTATAACCACAGCACTCAATTTTTCAAGTGCATGTGCCCGAGGCAAGGCAAATTTTTGCACCTACCCACATGGGCTTTTTCCAGGCATGTATGTGGCTGTTGTGAGTGTTATTATCCTTCATTAAAAGTGATAGATCTTCAAGATAAATTACAATTCCCCAGCTGAGTCTGATCTATTACGTAAGTAGTCACTCTGCTTCTATAGTTCAGCTTTATAAACATAAAGTTATATGTTCTTTCTCAATGTCTCTCATCACATTATAATTTCTCTTTACCTGGAATCCCTTATAGTTTTCCAGAAACCAAAACAGTTTGTCTTGCTAAATACTAGCCAAGCAACAAAAATACATGCATTAAACTGTGGAGTGTTAGTTCAACAAAATCTAACTTAGTTCCAGACCAGATAGTTTTTCCTTAGAAAATAATAGGCATAATTACACACTCATGCAAGTTTGTTTTTCAGTAAAGGCAAAGTAGAATTTTCCTTCATTGAGAAAAAGTCTTGTTGTGACAAAGTTGTCTGAAGTGATGATAGGTATTCAGCTGAATATACCAAAACATCAGAATGAACCACAATTGTTTTTTTTTAGAGAATAAACCATATTGTCAGACATTAAACAATCAGATTTTCACAGAAGTGGTAGTATTTGTTCAATGAGCTCAATTTTGCTTTCCTTCCTAGCTAACCTCTCAGTCAGCTCCCTCCTTTATTTGTTGGCTGGACTGAAAGCTTCAAGCAAAGCTACTTAAATGGCCCTTTAAGTGTGTCCCAACATGCTGCAGATATTCTAAATGCCTATGAATGAAACCAGTGCAGTGAAAGATGACAAGCAGGAAGACACAAGAAATGATATCTTAAGATTATTAATAGAAAATCTGCCCTGGTTCTTTCTATATTTATCCACACGTGGAATGCTCTGGTGGCAAGCTCTGGTCCATGAAGGTTTGGCATTTGGTTGATGCCCACATGCAGCAGACACACAGGCAACTGCTGCACACCCATCCACAGAGCCCAAAGGACACTCAGTGGTGTCTCTGCCTCCAAATGTTCATGTCCAAAGCCATGGCAAAGTCTTCTCCTCTGAGTTTGCCACGTAGGGAATTGGGGCTGGCCTGAAAAGAGATATTCCAGTTCAGGCAAAATAATTCCAGTGCTTGAAATTTGTCCCCAACACAATACAAAATAAAACTAAAACCTCTCAAATATGCTGGGAGACCAAGCCCTGAATCCTCAACTCAATAGTCAGCAGGTTCAAGTCCCTGCTTTGAACCAGGAAAACACTGCTTTGAATCTGGATCTCCCACATCTCAGATGAGTGTCCTAATCACTAAGCTTGGGTGGAGCTCTTCCTCTTGCTTTACCCCACCCTGGACCTGATGACACTTTTACAGGAACAGATATATTTGTATGACGAGGGAAAAAAAAATGCCCAAAATTCAGGAGCAACCATCACATGGAAAAGTCACTTCTAGATATTTAGAATCTGCCAGAATCTGGGTTTATTCTCTCACTGAAGAACCCCACTAGCAAATACAAGACAGGCCTATTCTGTATTAGGGGAGAAGTATTTGTCAAGTGAAAGAGGGAAAAATACCCACGGCAAATTTCACAGTGCTCTGCAGGACTTAGCAGCCAGTGCAGCAGGACAAAGAGATGATGCCAAAGGCTCCAACAGAATCTAGATCCTCTCAGCACTGTTCCTGTCATGGAAAAGACACTGTAGGACCGAGAAGATATGTCTGGAGGCTGCCTTGATCATCCCTGAGTCGCTGAGAGCAGGACAAAGGGTAAACTGTGTCTCATCCTTTCAGGCCAGCCCTCTGGTAGAACCAGCTGGGCACTGGAGGGTGGGCTGAGAGCTTTTCAGATGAGGATGCCAAGCATTTCAGCTGGTGAGTTAACCCAGAACCCTCATGCCCCAGGCAACAGCTAAATCCTATTATTTTCAGGGCAGAGGTTGAGCCTGCTGAGTATGGTCCCACTCCTATTTTGTTGTACCGTGGAAGCTCAATGAGAATATTGCTGTGAAAACAGCATCAGTTCCAACAAAGCTGCTTGCTTTTCTCTTCATCAAGTGTGAAACATGACTAAGTTGTACCAGTACTGGGAGGTGGGGGGAGGAATTACTAAACTGTCTGAAAAAGTCTGAAAAGCTGCCACAGATTTCACTGGGAACTATCCTCAGTGAAGTTCCCACTGAACACAGGGCTCAGTGACACAGACTGCTCTGTGGCCCTACTCTGCTCATCATTTTCCTCATGGGTCTCTTAGCTCTTCCACAGATTTGGTTTTTTTTCTGTATTTCTCTCTGTTAAATTTGAGTATTAAAGTTTTTTAAGTGCTCCTGAACTCTGAAGCCAAAACCATTATTAACTAATTGTGAGTTAGTTAATATCACCTCCAAATCTCTTCCTGAGTGCTAGTAACTAGCTCAGAACCAATGAAGCTGATGTTTCCTGTGTATATCACTACACACTGAGGTCACAAAGGCTCTGCTTGTGTACTGGAGTGCAGAATGTATCACATGAAGATATTTCATGTATTTCAAGGTCTCTGTGTTGGGTTTGTTAATCTCAAACATCCACTCAAGTCTTCTCTCAGCTTCTAGGGTTCCTCCCAGAGGGCTGTTCAATCCTTACATTAGATTGTCCTATGTACTTTATATAAAAGTCTGGGGAGTCTAGATTAATATTCAAGCTGTGGGAACAAGCAATAGGTCTCTTCTTAGGTGTTTAAGTGAAGCATCCATCCGTTTCCCAAAAGATGTTTAAGTGTTAGTCCATCTGCATTTCACAGTCTTGAGAGAACTCTCAGCCCAATCCATATTTGACACACATTTGTATATCTAATATTGAGGTAAGACCATTTCCAAATAGCTGGTTTTTCTTACTGTAGTACTAAATCTTTCCTATTCAATTACTTCACTGAAGACAAGTGTGTTTAATTTTTAAAAAAATTGTTGCAAATTGTAACACTGGGAATAAACATGACAGGGATTTTACAGTGTGCAACCTTCAATTTTACCTACCTCTAACCAAAATATTTAAATGTGAGGGTACAGTTAGATTCACTGTACCAAAACCTCTCTCAGCTGCATTCCCAATACAGAGCATTGTCCTTTACCCTACATTTAACACAGGTGATGGAAAAGGATTCTAGTCAGTTCTATTCCCCAGAACAGAAGGTGTCCTGACACAATAATCTCTTTATCATACTACCAGATTATTTTCTTGCTTAATATGATAGACACAATAAAATGCTGGGGGCTTTGAGTTTCTTTCCAAAGTTCACAAGGTATGTTGGCTTGTACACACATGTTTTAATGAGAAGAGCTAAAACACTGAAAAAATATGCAGCAGCATTGAAAGTGATCCAGGATGAGCAATACAATATTCAGTTTTACTAATTAGTGCAGAACATACTTACTAAATTACCAATATCATTAACACATTGCATGCAACTTTGCATAATAGACTGTAAACTAACCACATTGTAATTCCTGAGAACAGATAAGCACAGTTGGCAGATAAGGCTCCCAAAGAAAATTCCCTTAGTCAGAACAGGATTCAACTCTTCTATTTTCCCTCCATGTAATTTTTTTTAAGCAGATGAACTACAGGACATAAATATTTAATGTGTTGAGTTCTTTCTTTTTTCCCAAAAAAATCGGAGAATCTCATATGAATCTGTGCAAAGCTGAGTGAATTTATTGGATAAAACATGAAAATTCATGTCACTTGGTCACTAATCATCATTGTATATGCAAAACTCCACATCACACAGATAACAGAGGATAAAAGCCTGACAAACTTCCAGTTACTTACCTTCTCTATCACATTATTTATTTCAACTACATTTGACAAGAAAGGGCATATAACCAAAACAAAGAGAATAAGAGAAAGCATTATATATTTTTAAAATTCAGCAATGTAAGAACTCTTTGGCTAACACCAAAACAAAGCCTCCACGTGGGTTAGCCTCCTCTGTGGTGGCTGCATTGTCAAATTTTACAGAATCCCAGAATGGTCATGGTTGGAAGGGACCTCTGGAGATCACCTTGTCCAACCCCCAAATTTGACCCAGTAACTCTTAATCTGTAAGTGGCCAATGATCTCCCATGAGCTTCCACCCTCCATCACATCTTCAGCATCCATGGGGGCCCCTCCCCTCCCAAACCATACAGATGGACTTTGGATTTCACAGTTACCTGTGTCCTGTCTTACAGAATGTTGGGCTGGGAGGTTCTGGGGCTCCTTTCCAGACAGCTGGTCCAGCTGCAGGGAGCTGTCACCCTGGCAAAAGCACTGCAGGACTAATGTCCCTGAATGATTTAGTCTCACTGTAAGGTACACAAGTTCCAGTGCACATTACAGGCAAATCTGGGCAAACACAGGCACACACTTCAGCAAAATTTGGTTTAAACCACTCTGATACCTAAATCAAGTCTTAGAGGGACACCAAAATTACAAACCCCACTGAGATCCATGTTGGCAGTGCAGCTTTGATTACTCTGACTAGAAAGTGCCTTGTGGGAAGTACCCCTCCTCCCTGAATTTGGCAAACATGCTCTATCTAGAAGATCTTTCAAACCAGTGTATACAACCTGAGGCAAAGCTGGGAGTCACACACTATCCCAGCTGCCAGAAATCAATTGTCCAAAAACATTTTTGGTTTCTTTCTACCTCCTTTCTCTCTCTCTCATCTCACACCCTTTGCTCAGGACAGCACTTTGTGATTTGCCTGCAGCAAGGTATATTCCTGACCTGTCTAAGTCATGGAGACTCTTGGTGCCCTTTTCCAAATCCTCTGGCCCATAATTAGCTGGTGTTTAAATACAGTCAGTTGGAGCAGAGGATGTTGTCTGTAAACAATGTGGAGTGAGACACTCAAGCCAAACAATTTGACACCCTGCCAGCCTAGCAGGCATCTGAAAAGAGTTTTCAATTCCACATCAGCTTTTTTTTTCCAAGAAAAAAAGAGAACTTGCACTCTATTTAAAAGCTGTTACAATTCTATAAGGTTACAATTTCTGTTCTGAAAAGGAGCATGCTTCACCTAAACTTTTTATACTTTATAAAATATGTGCTGAAATAAATTAGGAGCTTCCATTTCTACCCATCAACTTTTTCTTTTGAAGGGCTTGATACATTTTAGCCTACAGAAATAGACTCAAACCTCCCCTTTAACCCAGTGAAATATGCTTCTAAGTCAGTGTGTAACTTTTAGTATTTAATATCATGCCACACTCTCCTTGCTTTTCATCCTGGACCACGTGCTTTCCTCTCTGTAAATGATGCCTGTAAAAGTTTGATTCATTTGCCAAATTTAAGAACTACCCAAGGGTGTTTTTTATTTGTACTAATAATTTGCAAATATACATGTTGTTAAAAAGCAAACGTATCTCAATTTTATTTCCACCTCTGCAAGGTCTCAAGGCTGTGCCAAGCTAAGTAAAACTACCGGGTTCCTGAGGATGTTTCTGTCAGGCAATTACACATGTACTTTCAAATTTTTTCAGAATTCACAAACATTTGGCAAAACTTCTCTAATTATGTCTTCCCTTTTCATCAATTCTTGCAGTCAAGTTGATTAAACACCCTAAAACACATCCTCCTATTTTAAATAAAATAATTACATTTAAACAAAAAACCTCCAGATATCATCTCTGTAACACTACTCCGATCTCCTCATGTGTTGTATCCACAGGAGATTTCTTTATAGACCAACATGCATGAGAATTTTCTGCTGGTTGTCCTTGCTAGACAGACATTACCTGAATTTCAGAAGGCACTTCACCATAAATCTGAGATGCTAAATCTTGCTAAGGAGGCAGGTGTGTAAATGTGGGCTTAGCACTGCAATGCTGTGTTTGTTTACTCACATCCAGACAGTTCAGTGCACAAGCAGAGAACCATGTGAGCTTTTTTCCCTCTGCTAGACATATCCATTGCATTCTATAAAAACAGCACCTGTAACCTGCAGGCAACTATGCAATGAGATAGAAGCAATACCTGTCAAAACAGACAGAACATTCAGCATCCTCAAATACTCCTATTGAAATAAGAAGGGCTGTGAGAAGGTGAGATTGGCTTGTCTTCAAGAGTACAGTTAATCCAGGTAACACACAACCACGTGTATTTCACAGCCACTGCAGAGTTCACTTGCAGCATTTTCTTACATGGGTTTTATGAACTTTGAAAGAGATCCAGGTACTCCATTCAACTTAGCAGCTCAGAAATTTTATGATCTCAGTGAAGCCCACACCAAATAAAAAGTAGCTGGGATTCTCAACAGGTTCTCTTAATCTTTCATATTCTACCATTTTTAGCTTTTTCCCTGAACCTCCCAAATACTTTTTCACAACTGATTCTGTCTGTGTCAGGCAACCCCATCTCCCACCTTTAAAATAAACACACTTCACATACTCTATAGATTATTGTCTTTGCATAGACAATCCCAAGTCTTCTTCTACACCAAAAATTCAATTTTTCAGGAACAATGAAGTAAGGTAAATTGCTTGGTGTTCACATGTCTAACACATGAAATGGTAATGCCAGAGAATCTAGAATCTGTACACTTCATCCTTTGAGCTTTTGGCTGCAGAGTAAGTCACCAAAGCAGACCTACCACAGACAAATATGGTCTACAAGTATTTGATGACCTCCAGAATGAGTCTAGAAATGCCATCCAAGGACAGGTCAGAAATTTTCCCTAAAAATTGGAAGGAAATTGGGAAAAACACATGTGCTTTAAACAGCGTGCTCACATGAGGAAAACTGCTAGTAATGCTATCATTGGTTAGTGCCAGCATGAAGAATGCCATCATTCTGGCCACCAGGTCACAGAAATTAGATGAACTGTGGCTGTTGGTGTGGAAAAAAAGTGTGTACTAAGTCGCTGTCAGAAGACAGGGTAGGCTCAGATATTCTTCATAAAATGTAACAGGCTGCCCAGTGAGGTTGTGGAATCTCCATCCTTGGAGATATTCAAAAGATGTCTGGACATACACCTGGGAAAGCTGTTCTAGATGACCCTGCTTGAGCAGAGTGTTTGTACAAGATGCCCTTCACAGCTCCCTTCCTTCTGCAACAATTCTGTGATTCTGGAATGACACAGTTCCTTTCCAGAGACGTGAATATCCACTGCTGCACACTGACACTACTTCAAAGCAAAAGCCAGCAAATTAGAGGGACAGAGAGGGAATCTGCAGTGCAGACTTTTTCACATTTTAGAAGCAGCACTTTGGAAGTCACCCTGCCTCTCCCTCCTCAGTTCCCTTTAGCCATCAGTCAGTGCTATCCTTGTTGAGTGGAGTTGCCTGTCTGGCATTTTCTTGAGTTGCCACCAACGTAGGCACCCTCTGCCAAACCAGACTCAGTGGGGAAGAGAGCTTCTTATGACACAGCAGCTCATCTTCCTGCTTCCCTGGCAGGACAGCGTGGGCAGCAGAGCAGATACACAGATTAATCTCTGAAACCAAAGACCTACCTTGCACCTTCCTTGTGAGGGAACTTTAAGCTGGTAGATTCCAGCCAGATTATTCTAAACTGTAATATTAGAATCTTACAAGGAAGCCGTAGGTAAAGTAAGTCTAAGATCTGTGGGGGGGTTGTTTGCTTGCTTGTTTCTGTTTTGGTTTATTTTTTAAATACAGATAAAACTGACAGGTTTGATGAAATGCTTTGGGAGAAACAGAATGGAGAGCTTGACCTTCCTAGACATAGCTCAGGTGTAACTCTCTGGGCAAGGTTTTATGCTGTTTTTTCCCTCTATTCTTCTCCTTGTCATAGATATAAAGACCTGAAGAACATCCTGTGCATCATTCCCCAAATCATGGATACAACAGCATCAGTACAGCAACTCATCCTCAGCCCTGCTTCATCCACCTCAGAGCTCCCACGTTTTTCAGGACATCAGTCATGCTGATGACACATTCATGCAAATATGAAACCTTGTCCTTTCAATGACTCAAGTTCTTTACTAAAAGTAAAAAATCATTGGCCTGAGACTACACAGAGTTATTTCTATGGATGGGGTCAACACTGCTTTAAGATTGTGTTTCTGTGACTGGAGCTTGTCTCCACAGAAATGCTCTCCTAGCTCCAAGGTACAATTGCTGTAGTTAAAACTCTGTAGTTATATTAGAATTACTTCTTCCTCCCTGTAATCACTCTTATTCCAAAATAAGCATGGGCTTTTATGTTTTATTTTAACTACTTCCAACTACTGCATGAGATAAATAAACAGACAAGCAAACAAACAAAAAATCAGATTACAGAGTAACAGTGCCCAGACACAAGGCAAAATCCACAATGCTCCCTTGGTTTCTTCTCACAATTAATTCAAGCTGAACGTGGCTCTTTCAGACAAGCCCCTTGCTGCTCTTGAATCACACAGCTTTTCCATCCCCAGCTGCTGGAGACAAATCCATGTGGAAGTCAAGGCCCTGCCATGCACATACCATGGGGCGTTGTTCTTGCTTCGAAGGTCCCCTTGGCAGCCCTCCTCACATCAAAAAAATGTACTCCAAAGCTGCCCTGTCAGAGAGGAAGCATTTTCTGTGAAGAACAAACATATGCCAGCTCTCCAGACAGAGCTGCTGTGGCTCTGGGGCTGATGAGCACGGCCTGCTCAGTGACCAACACCTTGTGAAGCAACAGCACAGCAGTGCTCAACTTCCACCAGGTGCTGTCTTCAGGCCACAACACTGAGGTGCCTTAGCCTCTCATGGTGACAGGTTTGCAGTGCTGAGGCAATTGCAGGGATACAAGAGCTCGTGGATGAAATCTCCAAGTGTGTTTCCACGTTATTGTGGCTGTCCACAGCGAGGGAAGCTGCAGCTCTCTCTCAGTCAAGCTCTCATGGACAGCTCTGAGTCAGCTTCACCCAGCTGGCCCCAAAGCCATTTTAGAAACCCTTTCCCAAAAACACTCTTCCTGCCACCCCTGGGGAGGGTGAAGGGTCACAGCCACTGTAGGAAAGCAGGAGCAGCTGCAAACAAACCCAAGTGGAGTGTCTGAGCCACAGGTTCCCCTCAAACACCACACCAGAATGTCCAAAAGGTGCCTCAGAATGCTGTACCCCAACCTGGGAGGGGTTGGGAAGCGCAGAAGTGTGTGCTCAGCTCCCTGGAGGGAAGGTAAGCCTGCTATCACTCATCAAGAGGTTCCAAACCAATTAAGAAGAGACACTCACAGGCTACACTGTATTTTCCTTCTTAAAAAGAAAAAATTCTTAAAGGAAATTGCTGGGTCCCGGTATTAATGAACTCCTACCTCTTTTCTGGAATCCCATGCAGAAGGTTATACTGAAAACTAACTAAATAAAAAAATCCCCCCACAGATCTTTTGTGAACTTTTTCCACTGGCAAGAGCCCATTCCACAGTCCATGGTGACAAAAAAACTCCAAAATTATCAGATCTGAGTAAAACTTCTCAAGCAAAAACATTTTCCCAGCACAAACCATTGTTCTACTGAAACCAAACCATTTCTCTAGCAGTATACTTTATTTGTTAACATTTAGCTATGGCAATTCTCACAGCAAATTTTTCCTTGCATTAATTTTAAAATTTCACTCCAAATAAATTTCTCTTATATAAAAATTTTTCAGGTTTTTTTTTCCTTTTTTCAACAGGAAGAACACCAAGGAACCCTCAACTTTCTAATAATTGTTAAAAGTATCAGTTTCTCGTTAGAACTTGTTATAGGAAAAACACAAGGAAAAAGACAACACTGTGACTGTTTTGGGTTTATGTTACAGGTTTATATGCTATTAAAATGTTTAGGTCTTATTATGCACTTTAAAAATGCTAGTGCTTAATGTGCTCCGATTAGGGCTTAACAAGCCCTTTAAAAATGTTACAATGTTAAACCACCAAATCACATTGTCTCTACGGAATAAGAGGCTTAAAAAATCTTCTGTTCTTCACAACCTAGCCCTTACATTAATAAAAACAAAATCCAGTCATAATAAGTTTACATCATATATCAGAATGTTTTGACATCCTTAATGACTGGGAGTTAAGAAGTTGGCTTAACTCTGTGTGCTAGTGTGTGCTTGTTTGAGTGTAGGAGTGAAGGTTAGTGGTTTTCTGAAAGCCTTAAATAACAGAGATAATGGAGATGAACATTGTGCATTTTTGCCATAACTGGTGTCTGGAATCCTGTTGCCTAATTTAAAGGGCCAGTTATGTGACTGCAAAGAGTGGAGAAAATATCCATTGAGCCTCATAGCTGTGCTGTAGTGGGCAGTGATAGCCACAAACCTGGGCCAGGCTTTGCTACCTCGCTCAAACCAGTCACTGGGACATGCAATGGCACTGGTGGTTCTGCATTTCCAGTGTCCCACAGTTCTGACAGTGAGGCTCCAACCATCAATAAACAGGTTTTGTTACTCTTCATCACTTGGAGAAAAAGCTCCACAGCAAAGGGTGTCTGTAGCAAACTGCAGCGTAACGTGACAATTAACTGTGTAATAATGCTGTCTCCATGGAACAGATGTAAGTGATAAAATGCTTACAAATTGTGACATTCTAACTGGAGGAGGAATTGTTCTGGTTTGTACCACAAAGGACACCTAAGCTGGCAATCAGCAAACATCCCCTACCTATAGCTGTACACGAAAAGTTACAGCAGTAAACACGAGAGGCTGCTTTCTTTATTCTGCTCTTCTAATTTAAATATGTGTTACTCTGGGATTTGCATGATCACTCAGGCAAAATTCACTTCAATATATGTCCAGCTTTCTTGAAAACCATAAATATGGGAGACATCCAATTGCAGCTAAACAAACCCACATGACTTATTTAACTAATTACAGAGTGTAAAGAGTGAATTCTAAAGTAAAAACTGTGCCAGATAGTTCTCAAGGTTGAAATACACTTGCACACCCTATTCATTAATTCCAAATAAATAAGTCAAAAAAAATGCTCAAGCTTCATGGATAATAGAAAAAAGTGGTCTGCTTAGCTCAATAAACTGTTTACTGCAATTACATCCACTAAGTTTTAAAGGGCCAATTTTCATGGCTACACTTTTCAAGAGGACTATTACAGCATTACTGAGTATTTTCCAGTGACATGGGATGTGTTTTCGAACTGACTACTGTCACAAGTTGGATCATTTCAAGATGTGGACAGCGCTGATGGCTCTCCTTTTTATTTTCCCACCATAGATAGCTCAAGTTTATATAATTAATGGAATTTATGCACATATCTGTGCCAATATACTAATGTACACTGCTATATTCAAGTCCCCAGTTGAGAAACTTGCTTACTTTTACCAACTTTCTTGAGTGTTTACTTATTCCTCATTTACTGGATCAAAATTTTTTGCTAGATAACATGAGATGGAGAATTTATCTTGTCTTTGGTTTTACTTGTTTACTAACATCAGCCTATTGTGAAACAAACATGACAAATGTTCAAAGGCTTAAAAAATTCTTTCCCCTTCCCTGGGACTGTCATGTTCTGTTCAATTTAAATATGTGGTAAATTGATTTTTTTTTTCCATATTAATTTTCCCATGTTCCTTTGTATTAAAAATAACACAGAAAAATGTTTCCATCTGCTCTGCACTCAGTTGCTTATGCCTTCAGAGATGTTGGGCTCTGTGCAGAGAGCAGAGTGTTTTAGGGATACTCTTCTCAGTCCAACTTTTCTCTAACCTCAAGCACCCAAAATCACAAAGTTATAAAACTCATCAAGGAATCCAGACACACACACACACAAAAAAAAACCAACCAAAAAACCCAATGCTTTTATTTTTCTTTTCATTTTCTTTCTAGTGTCTGGACTTTTCTATTAAATGAATTGTAGATTTTCAAAGATGTCTGTTTAACAATTACAGCTTAAAACTCGTGTGTGAGAGACAGGAAACAGGAGAAGGAGAAGGAGAGCAATAAGAGAAAGAGAAGAGAGAGGAAGCGTGGGATTGCTGAGTGGGCAGGTATTCCCTGGGGTACCAGGGCCAGGAGAAGACACCCAGCAGTGTCCCCAGGCACCTGAGCACCAAGGTCAGCCTCCTGCCCTGCCATGGTTTGGGGACATGTGGGACATGGGGACATTTGGGCTGTGGGAGCTGCAGGAGCTCAGGCACAATGATTCCCCAGGACAGCCCACAGGCAGATGTTCTGCACAATTGCCTGCACATTCCCCCTCTCTGACCCATAAAACACCCAGGCTTGTCTCCTTTCTTTTGTGCTCCTCTCTAACTCATTAATTTGTTTGGACAGATAGGAATTGTTCTTGTCCTGTGTCAGCCCAGCCTGTGTGCTGCAGCAGACAGAGGTGGCAGCTCTGCAAGCAGGAGTTTGTGAAGGGTCCCAGTGGCGGGGACTGCTCCTTTAGCTCCATCAGCTGCTCCCCAGATCCTGCCCTGGAAGGGACTGCTGTGACTGCTCCTCTCTCCATCACAATTCACCCCCTGCCTGGGACACCAACCCAGGCAGCAGCAGCCTGCCAGCACAGGAGCTCACAAACACACCTGCCTGCAGTGCTGAGGAGTGGCTGCTGCTTTCCCACCCTGCACAGACAGCAACATTTGCTGCACTGGGGAAACTGAAATTAGATCCTCTTAATATTCCTTAATAGGCGAAAGGCAGAAGAGTGGGCGAAGAGAGCAAACAATGTTCAACAGTGCTTAAATTATAGTAAAATACATTAACAATAAATACTCCCCTGTCAAGAATATGTCATGCAATTATATTTACTGCTCTGAGCAGAGCTAACCAATGTTTTGAGAGGGTGGTTTTGCACTCCCAAGATGACTCTCCTTCAGGGACAGCATATGTGAATAATCATTTAGACATGGGATATCAGCTGTGAAAAAAAACTGCTGCAGCACAGTGTGCCAGATGTGATGGCTAGAAAGTTAGCTCCCTCTCCTGGATTAGAACAGAAAATTAAAGTGCATTGCACAGATCTAAACCAGTACTCAGGCACTTCTCAGCATTGTATTTTTATTTCCCTAGTCCTAGAAGCTCAGTCAAGGGAAATCTACACTTCCTGAAGTAGTGGGGTTTGCTGAGAGAGCCAGCATATCACCTGAGCAACAATGACATCAATCTCACTGCCAAACTTACTGCAACCCAGTTAAATTGCCATATAACTACATGCAACAATGCAGAATGCACATCTGCACACATCTGCAGAGCCCAAGCAATGTGACTTATTGTCATAAAGTGCCACAGTCCATAAAAATGTTATTGCAAACCAGACCTTTCCTATGGCTGTGACACTGTCCCTCAGCCCTTCTGCAAGCAGAAGGACCATTGCTGTGAGCAGCAATTTGGACAGAGTGAACTAAGGACAGAGGGACTTACTGCCTGAGCTGAGAATTTGAGAACTGAGGCTGAGGTGAAGACAGAGAGCACATCATAAAAAGAAATTTTACTGAAGTCATGAATATTTTTCTAAGTGTCTTGCAAATAGGCTGAAATATTGCAGTTTCCACAGTTTCCAGACCACATGGGAAGTCAAAGTCCTTTTGCTGGGAAAATTACATCTTCAGTTTTCAGAGCACAGAAGTTTGGACAGCTAAGATGCAGCTAGGAAAAGAATGAAAATGTAGGTGTTCATAGTTCCCTCACCATTTGGGATCTGATCAAATTGAGATAAAGTCCATGATGAAGAAGATCCCCTTAAAGGTAGGGTTTACAATAGCTCTATGAAACTGCACAAACTAAAGTTTAAATAAAGTATTTTTCCTGCCTAATTGTAGACTAAATCTTTCAGCCAAGAAACTGAAATTTCTTCACACTTTGAACACTACCCTTACAGGATCATCATGCACTACTTACAAATAAGACAACAGGGCAAAAAACCAAAAAGTAACATGAAATGCACACATGACAACTGATTTGTCCAAACAGAAAACCATTATGATTAAAGCCCAGACTGTTCAGTTGTTCTGTTCTTGCTTTTACTACAAAAGGAGTAATTCTAAAAGGGAGACTTCTACAAAAACAGTGACAAGAGAGATATATCCATGGGCAATTCAACCTCCTTGAAGCTGGAATCACCTCCTGGAGGAGGATTACTTAGTGCCTTCCAGCTCAGACTCTCCAGCTGGGTAGTTGGAGGCTTTTAAGAGCAATTTTGTCAAGGAGTTGAGAGCAAGCACAAGAAGCTATGCCATAACTGGAGAGGTTATTCACTGCTGTATCTCACTAGCTGGGTAAGAAAAACAATCTTGTTATCCAAACTCAAAAGGTTTGGACTTGTTATTGCTGTTATAAGTGCATGTTCACAGATCACACAGAGCTGTCTCCAGGAGTGCTGGTCCTGTGTTAACACTGAGTGAGCTTAGGTTACCCTGCTTCTATTTCTTCCATAGGATGAACTCCCTAAAAAATTGCAAACCTCTCTGTCACTGAGTTGGAGCCTCCTGAGCATCTCTCCCACAAAGCTACTATTCAGCTGGAAACTTTGGTGCCAGTTTGGATAATTACTCTTAGTTTTCAATGATTGTGAGAGTCCTTTACTGACTGCCAGCCTTTCCCAGCACGGGTGAGGTACAAATAGGATGGGCAGAGCCATGGACAATGCCTGCATTGCCCTGCTCTACAGACCTGTCTGCTTGGATGACCTTCATAAGAGCCAAAATGTATGCAAGCACTTTTAATAATGGTAATTAAAAATCCTATTTTAAACCAGGGCATCTACCCAAAGAATTTCGCTGGCAAAATAAAAAAAAATAAAATAAAATCTTCCTGTACAATAAGCACACTACACACAAAACCATAAAATTATATGAATTATACATTTCAGCAATTATTTTCAGGATACCCTATTGAAAGGTCCTCATAAAACGTTCTGCCTTAATACCACATAAATTAACAGCTTGATTAGGGCTAGTTGGCCAATACTAGAATTAGATGAGATTATAAAAACATACCCTCTTTGAAATAGCACAACATCACATACAGAACAGATCCATTTTACCCAGGAGAAAGTGCAGAATTTTCTGTCTCCTGAGAAATTCAATAACTTGTTTTTCACTCCTGGAGTCTAAAGGAAGTTTGTCTGTGGCCAGAGACTGAGTGACTGACAAGAACACTTCCCAACTTTCCACTCAAATTGTATAAAGGACTTCTTAGCTTGAATAAACACTGGGGAGGAAAAGGGACAGTAAGGCCAGTGACAGCTCTGTTCATTCTGAATTAATTCAGTCAAGAAAGAAATAAGATTGCCCACATGATGAAACACAGAGATACAGAAAAACACACATACTGGGAAACAGAAAAATGTTTGAATGCAAAAAACCTTTAGCATTTAAAATCTTGATTACCATCAGTGACATGTATGTATTTTCCCAGAGTGATATGTATTTCCAGGCAAAAGAAGGACTCAAGTTGTCCTAGAGTGTTTTCCCAGCTCTCTGCACAGCTGGGATCTGTAAAGGAATCTCAAGAATAGTGGAGCTTAAAGTACTGAACATCTCTGAGGACTCAAGCCAATGACATCATTTCTATGTCAGGATGAATCTCAGTTGCCAGAAGATATTCTGGCTCCTCCAAATTCTACAGAAGTCCTGGAAAAATTGAAATATTCCCAAATCTTCATTTTGCTAAAGCTGTATCTGAAATTTGGCCCTATTTATGCCACAAGATTGTACAATCTGGCAGCATTTCAACACAAATAGTGTGTGCTGAGTGAACAGTAGTAACTAATAATACAACTGCCCTTTTATTCTGAGTATTAGGTATAAGAACATACAAGCTTGTATAATATTACACATCTTGTAGATTTACTGTAATTCCTATTGATATGAAGAAAAAAAAGCTTTTATGAATGAAATATTGTAAATTACTGAAGACTTTTATTCTGTGCTGTATAATCTGATTCATGTTTACCCTCAAACACCTACCAAAAAAAGTAGCAGCTTTACAAACTCTCAATTTCCTGCAGTGACTGTTAAACTCTTTTTAGGTTGCTTAAAATAAATGCAAAACATTTCTTTTATTTACACACTCATGAAATGTGTATTTTGTAGTTTGGCTTTTGAAATTACACTAAAATACATATTTTTTTTTAAAACTTTACAGAAAATGTTTGCCATAAACTCCCCCAATAGGTTCACTGCCAGTATTTTTGTTGCTAGTCCCCATGGAAACCAATACAATGGCTTTCAAATTTGTTTCTTAGAAAAGACTATTTCAGTCCCATCTTCCAGGCTCTGTAGATTTTCATTAATTGCTGAGATGTTCTGATGTTCAGTGATACAATTCAAATAAGTGTCAAAACATTCTTCTTTTAAAATAATCATTTTAAATACTACATGCACACTATTGAGAACTTGTCAAAAAGTGTCAAGAAATTTTTATTTCATTTAAAATTTAAATTGTATATTTTACATAAAGTTACAATAGAATTATTTGCAATTTAAATACTTAAAATCAATGAATCATTTTGGTATTATTGAATTTTATTACTTAATTTCTCAGCTCTCCTACTCCCTTTTGCTCCCACATCTCTGCACTCGTGGTATAATGCAAAAATAAAATAAGAGATGAAAAAACTCATATTGTTAAAGCCTGATTTTCACATGAAGAAATTCTAATTTTTAACCAATTTAAAAAAACTAACATCTAGTTTTAAAAAAAATCTGAGGTTTTTTACACACATGCAAACAAAGATCAGAATTGATAGGTCACAGTCTCTATGTCTTTTAATTAGCATTTAATGGGCAGATTGCTAGCCCATGCAATGAGGTGAAAGCCAAGCACACACCATGCAAGGTCATTTTAAAACTCACAGCTGAATAAATAGTAGAGCAGTAAGAGATAAAACCTGATTTTTTCAGAAAGAGATGAGCAAATACTTCAGATTTTTTCTCATTTTCCTGATAATTTGAATGAAACCAGAACACACACACCCCACCAGCCCACAGTTAAGTCATTTAAGAATTTGAGTTCCAGTAAGGAATGAGAAGTCTAAGAGCTGGGGTTTTTTTAGAAACTATTATTGCCATGATCCATCTGTGAAAATAGTCCTGACTTTGAGTCAGTTAGAATAAGTCAGAATATTAATGACAGCCAGTAATCACTTTGAAGTTTTACACATTGGGCCTGTTTGGATGTGAACCTATTTTTTCTGGTGTTTTTTACTGGAAGCAGAGTCCTTTAATGCTGCCCTGCACACTGCAGGGTGTTCTGCCACTCCTCTTCCCACATTCCCAAGGTGCTGGGAGAAAGCCAAATGCACCTGTCCTGCTGTGAAAGCACACAACAGACAGAGAGGACTCATTTAGGGACAGGATTAAGGTCTGTGCCCATTCTTACACTCCAAAATTGTTGTTAACCCTATGCAATAAAGAGCTGTGCAAAGCAACAACCATTACTATGAGTTTTAAGTTCTGTCACCTAGGAAAGAGGGTGAAAGGAGTGTGCAAAACATGGGAGCTTGTGGACAGGATATTCTGAACCTGAGAGAATTTCAAGCTCTCAGGGGCTGATTGTTCCCAAGGGAAAGTCTTTGGGAACTTTTTTTTCTCTCAAAGATTGTTGTGTGGATAAGGTTTTACTTTCCCAAAACAAGGCACAGATGTTCTGAGAGTGTTTTTGTCTTGTCCCACCAAGGGGATGAAGGAGGTGTTGTTCCTTCTACCAGTCAGGGTAACCTGAATTGGAACTGCTTCTAAAAGGGTTGAAGAACTCCAAAATAAAGGTTTTTCTGCCTCATGAAAAACTTCTGGTTGTTGTGATTCCCGAAACCTTTGCTCTATACTTTATGTCCTCTAGCTACAGGAGCTGACCAAGAGAGTGTCTTTACAAAAAGAGATTCTTTGACTTACTCAGAGGGATTCAAGAGGTACCTTGTCCTGCATGGAGACAATCAGCACTGCTGAAATAACTCAGCTGCTCCTCAGGACCCCTCTCAGAACTGCCATTTCTGGCAAACAGGACACACTTTGCATTCTTGTTCTTTATTTTATCTCATTACTGCACCAGCAATACCAGGAAATGAGCAAGTGCTTCAATCAAACTAAATAGAAGTGCCCTGTAGAGTGAACAGGAGTTTCACTTTTTATTTCAACAAAGGCAAATCACAGTGTAGGTGACAACTTTTCCTTCCTTCCTTTGAATCCTAAGCAGTAAATTAATGCTTCTTAAAAATTTATACATTTTCTCAGTTATTTTATGTAAGTCAGATGTATTTGAAGATTTGAAAATGTTTTTCCTCTTATTCAGTATTAAGAAATTGGATGGGAAAAACGCCTGAAGTTCCTCTTTCATGGAGGGTGTATCTCATACAGAAAGTGCTACTTTTATTATATCTTGAACTCTCTTTTTGTGACATATCTCCTTAGGTTAAAAGGGCAAGGATTGGCCAGGAGTTGCTTTTCCAAAGGACTCTACAAAGAGCTAAGTTACGAAGGCCAGAACATTCCCTTCTTTGTTGACAAGTTGCAGTTTTCAATTGACCTAGCTAACAGGTGATTTCAGTAAAACATTCCCATCCTGCACAGGGTGAATTTCTGAACTGTGAATGGTATCTATGCTATTGCTGATACACCCTTTCAGAATTTGTGGTGTGCCAGTAAATGTGGTATTTCTGCCCGAGCATCTTTGAATAACACCAGCATATTTGTATAATGGCAGGAAGGGAAGCTAAAAACTGAAACCTAAGATGAAATTTGAAGAGATAATTATAGTTAAAGGATTTGTGTTTTATTACTGGGTTTACATCTGGGAGTGTCCTATTGCACTCTCATATTAATACAATCTTGGCAATCTGAGAACAACTGGGCAAAAGAAAAAACCCTATCATTCCGTACAGATGTGAATCAGCACAATTGTGTTTTCTCAACTGGGAAGTGGTTTAAACTTCCTCTTTCATCTCCCATTGTTTTTAGAAAATTGTCTTGTGATTGTTCTTCAGCTACACAAAATAAGCCACTCCCTGGCTAGGTCCAGCATATGCTTTGATTTCATTAGCAATTTGAAACCCCAAACGAGGGACCCAGCATAGGGTTAGGTAAGTACCAGGAGACACAACACCATCTTCCTGGCACAAAGGGGCTTTTTCCATTTTAAGCAATGCTCAGCTTTGATTAGATGCAGTTAGCCAGGACATAATCTCTTGGCTTAAAGAGCTATGCTTGTCCTCCATTCCTCCCTTGGCACTACATGCTTAGTACAAGATGAGACTAAGCCACCCTTTGCTACTTGCCTTGCAAATTCCATTGCAGTGAACTGGAGATCGTATCTGCAAGTTAAAAGTCTCTGTGCAGATTCTGGGCCTCAGGTGTGCCTCAGGTTTATACACACTGACATTCAGACACAGGGCAGCAGCTCTAAGTCTGAATGGAACAAAGATTGTCCTACAAGGAGCTCTGCTTTCCCTGACACAGCTTTGGCCAGAGCACAGCTCCCACTCTGAAGGATCACACGTATTGGTTACTGCAGCAAGACCTGTGGTGCATCTATTGAAATGCCCACCACCTCATTTTCTTTCACTGATAAGTGGAAATAACATAGAGAAAGAGGTAAAAATTATAGAGGAAGAAGTCTCTCCTGTGCTCTGCTACCAGCACCAGCTTACAGTAACACTCTGCTTGAAGTTTTCTGCCGCATTCATCTTCATCTGATGACAGGGAATTGGTGCTTTTTCAATTTTCTTCAGTAATAGAATTGAGTTGGCTAAATACTTTAAACAAAAGAGAGATGAGCATTCAGAGCACCTGGCTAGGATTTGTGTCTCTACCATGCCTGGCAAGTCAGTCCCAGCAACAAGTGCTTCTCCTAAGGGTGATCACATTATACCAGGATACCAGAAACATCCCAGGAGTAAACTCAGGAGAGTTAACCAGATCAAGCTCATAAAATCACAGTTGTCTCATTTGGGGGTCACTAAAATTGTCCAGTTCTAGAAGAGAATTCATAGTGACTGCATTTGGAAGGAGAGGGACAGAGATTTCAGAGCTGATTCTGCAGGGGAGATCCCAAAGGGGAGGATGGTGGAAACAGGAAAAAGTGGAGGCAGGAGGGGATCTGTGGGGTAACACCTGAGCTTGTCTGCATTTTCTCTATTCCCTCAGCATCTGCTTCTGGCCTTTGACAGAGACAGGGCACAGGAAAGAGGGAGAGGAGGAAAGAGGCTGAGGCAGAATCTTCAGACACAGCAGCAATCACTAAATAGCGTGCAAATAACTTCTGTTGGTTTTGTTCCTGTTGAATTAAAAATTGTTAACTGGCTATAATTTTATCTAATATATATATTACTTTTAAACTTGGGGGAGAAGCTGAAATTATAAACCAGAAAAAATTTCCTTTAACAGATTTATCAAATATACATATATATATATATTTAACTCTTAAACTGGGGGAAAAAATCTGAAGTTATAAGCCAGAAAAATATCCCTTGAATAAACTAAGGGAGAAGTGATTTCATGGTTATTAACATCAGAGTGGTCAACTGCATAGAATTCACATTTCATTGTGAAAAAAAGCAGATAAACAATCTCCTTCCATTGTTTGCAGTAATCACAGACTGCTAAATAATTTCATGTCATTATTTTAGTTGTGCAACAAATAGGGGGATAACAAATGAATTCTAAAGCTCCTTCTGAGTATTTTGTTCTTGTATTTAAAAATCTGTCCTTTTTAAAAACCCATTTAAGGCAAATCCACAATTTATACATGAGGCAAACTTTTGGACAGACATACTTTTGCCAGAAAAAACAGTTTATTCCAAATCTGCTTCCCATAGAAATGGGAATTTATAATCATTTAAATCGTTTATAAATTTAAGACTCCAGTCCTCTCAGTCCAGTATAGAAATGAGGCTGTGTAAAACCTGTTAAATCAAATTGTATGGCCAATAAAACTAAAACTTTCAAATATGTAAGACTAAGACTAAGGAGCCCTGGACACTTAACACCAAGGGAATAAAGGAAGTCTGTATTGTTTGGTAAAATTCTCACCTCAACCCTGGTAATCTTCTTTAAAATAGATCAGTGGTTAGGGTGCTAGAAAGCAAAGAAAGTGAAACAAAGTTCTAATTTGATTTTTTCATTCTTATAGCACATATTATAAACATACCCTATAGTTTTGGTTCTGTTCAGACACAAAAGAAAAACAATGTCAGCCTACAGGAGCTAATTAATGAAATGAATAGAGAAAGTCTAGCAGACTTGAGCTCTGCTTTCTCACCTTTAACATCCTCAATATATGCTGTAGATGGGAGGATACCACTTAAAAATCAGTTTATGCATCTATAGCAAGATAATGGTTCTTGCTTTGTACAACTTGGTATTGATCCCTTACTGCTGACAGATTAAAAGAATATTTTCAAATAGATCCTTTGTTTTGTTTTCCAAAACCACACGGTAACTGTGAGCTCAAAATAGATGTTTCACCCTTGATCTCCTAAGCCCAAATTTAGAACCAATTTTAAAGCAACATTTTAAAGACAATTCAGAAAGTTATTGGAAAGTCTCATATCATTTTGATACCAAGTTTGTATTGCTGGTGGTAAGTATCTCATGGCTGGTGAGTGCAGCAGCTGGACACAGAGAAATGCAGAGTGAGAAGTGCAGAGCTCAGGGTGTGCAGGGAGTGAGCAGGCAGAAGAGACATTGTATATTTTCAAGCTCCTTAGGTCCAGTACACACCTCCTGCACTCACTGCAATGTCACCAGCTGCCCTGCATGTGCTGTGTGAGTTCAGTGCTATGAAACACCAGGGATGGGTCTGGGCAATCTGAACACCTAGAGCTGAATGCGATAAGCTGTGGTACCTTTGACTTCTTCTTGCTACTACACTGAAATTGTGTGACTGCATTCCCCAAGAACCTCTGGAGAAGACAAGGGTAGGAATTACATGTTGAGCTGTGTCTTCCCCACAGTTTCCATGATCCACACTAAAGATTTAGGTGTGAACCCACAGATTAACACTAAAGAGGCACTGAGTTCACAATTACTACACAATCATCACAGAGCCAGGCACACACGATGTTAGCTAAATAAAAAACAGTGCAGTCCTAACAGGAAAATGCTCTTCCCAGCTGAATTTAAATAAGTGGCCTGCACAGCATTTTTCCTATCACTAAATTAATTCATTTGGTGACCTCTCAGGTATAATGACACAACCACCAAGAGCTGTGTGTCTTAGTGACTTGGGCCATGGAAATGGGAACCTCAAAGAAAAGAGTTGCATTAAAAATATGGGGTGTACAGGCAACTCGAAAGAGCACATAAATGGGGAAGAATGTAGCCAGGAAAAGGGAATATGCAGAGGAGGAAGAAAGAATTGAGAGACATGATAAAGAAACACTATGCACAGGGGAGTGAGCTCAGCAGTGGAGTGGAGGAGGGTGACTGAGAAACGCAGCTTTAGTCATTCCGAAACTGTTAAGTGGTCAACTGGTTCCATCCGGAGAGAATTAGCAGGGGCACAGGAGGAGAGATTCACAAAACTGCCTGAGGAAGTGGTGGTGTCAATCCCCCATCACCAAAAACTTGGCTGTCAGCACACTGACTCTGGTTGCCTTTTCTGGCTGATGACATCTAACCAACATTTCTGGAAGCGCCGTGCCCCAGAGCGCTCGGGGGGTGCAGCAGCCTCTCACGTAGGGCTGTTTCACTCTGGAACAAACACATTCATTCAGCATGGCTGAAAGATGAGGGAGTTGGGAGAAAATTACACCATTACCTGGTTGCTGACAAGATGGATGTTGAAGTTGCTGAATAGCAGGTATTAAAGAATTTCTGCAAAGTGACAGAGCAACAAAAGGAAAGGCTGAGGACAATCAAAGGAACCCAGACTCCATCCCAGTGAGGGCAGCTGCATGATCTCTTAGAAGATGCTGTTTCCCATTAGGTAGAATGGGAAAGAAACTTGTGTAAGCCAGAGCAACTCCGAGTCACTGGATAAAAAACTCTTACAGAAAAATGGTTTGAAATGTTTGAAACAAAAGGAGAGTATCACCTGACAAATGGCAACAATTCATGTTGGTAAAGAAAATTGTAATTTAACAGTTTCCAGGAATCTTTGTTATTATTACCATCATTATAATTTTTATTGTCTAGTTTGGTGAACAAACAAAAAATTGATTTCTTGTACATATCCAAAAAAGAGACAGGAACAGAAACAGTGGTCTTTCAGCTGTGAGATACTGGAAGTTCCTGGAGAATTTGGGCATCAGCAAAGAGCAGCCAAAATCAAAGTGAAGAAAGCTGAATAAAAGGAAAAATTAGATACAAAGAGGAAGAGCTAACCCCACTTTCCTCTCTTCTTTCTAGCACCACAGGCATACAGAGTCCATGACATGTGATTTCTTCCACTCTGTTATGGGAGTAGGAGGATTCATTTGATTTCTACCACACCTGCTTCTTATCTACCATCTTCCACCTACATTTAAGATTCAGAATTGCCAGAATTCAGATTTTCTCTTTTGTCAACATTCTCTTGTGCCTCCCTCATTTCACTGTGGATGTGATGGGGTTACCAGAGTTTGCTTTGATCCCTAACCAGATCTGAAGATATCTGCACAAGGACTGCTCCAGATGTGAGCGTGCTCTTAGGTTAAGCAGGTTCTTCAGCACTGCTCAGCCATTCCCTCACTTTCTCTTACAAAATAAAACCAAACCAGGCAGGTGCAATCATTATTTCATTCATTCATCTCAGTCTTCACCCATATATAAGCTCAAAATCATTCAGTCTAAGTGTAATAGTAAAACCATTCAGAGACTTTGCAGTGAAATATCACTCAGAAAAAATACTTTAGTTGTTAACTTTAGGATCCTTACATTTTTCATTTTCTAATGTGGTTAGGACAACATCAGTATTTCTAAACACAGTTCAGTCTTGAGCTGCACTGACTTACAGGAGTTCTATTGAGTAACTTTTTTCTACACTTTGTTTTACCTGAAATGTTCTCAAATGTTCTGTTGAGCCAGTCACGACTCTCAGTGTGAAAGTCAGGTTCTCTATCCAAAAATGAAGAACACTTCAACTGAGGGACAGATGGACAAGCTGAGGACCCAACCCCATTCAGCCTCGTGCCCTGAGCAGCCCAGGTAGTTCCAGAGGGCCAGCTGTGTGAGAGGGTGATCTTTACATCTCTGACACTGTGAAGCTTCTGTGTGCAATGTAAAGTGTCTTCAGGACATAAAAACAGCTCTGTTTCTGAATATAGCAAATACAGACTATATGATGTATTGCTTTAAATAATCTCTTGCTTCTTTTACACCCCCAGCAGAAAATGGGTATTTTTCTGGTTATTTATCCTTAATTTGTTTTAATGTCCTCTCTTGAAACATATCCCAGAGTGGCTTGACAGCACTTTGGTGTGATCACTACCAACCACACAGCTGAGGATTACTTTGAGCCCTTTGCAGTAACATGACATTTGTGTTGAGTTTTCAGGATAGCTTAAATAAGCCAAAAGTTACTGTGATTCCTTAAATTTAAATTCAAATAAAATTAAGTGAATCATGCATGTTAATAGGATTGTCTATGCTGCTATAATTGCACAGTAATGCTTATGGATTGCATAACTAACCTGTAACTTGAAAATGTAGATAGATAGATAGATAGATAGATAGATAGATAGATAGATAGATAGATAGATAGACAGATAGATAGATGATGGATAGATAGAGAGATAGATAGATAGATAGATAGATAAATAGATAGATAGATAGACAGATAGATGATGGATAGATAGATAGATAGATAGAGAGATAGACAGATAGATAGATAGATAGAGAGATAGACAGATAGATAGATGATGGATAGATAGATGAGTCAGCTGAAAAGAGGGATTCCTGTGGTACACAGCATTATACACAATCACTACACACTAACACAATCTAAATAATTAATATTTTGCACTTGCATAGTACTTTTCATGCGTAAGCACTTTGAAAGCTCTACACAAAGAAATTCAATGAAAGCTCTAGAGTCCTGAGGCAAGAGCTCCCTGTCACAGGAATCATTCCACAGATGAGGATAAAAGCCCTTGGCCATTTGCATCAAGCCAAGCCCTGCCACAGAGGGAAATTACCACAGGCCAATTGAAATTCTTAGAGAAGCAGACAGGAGCTCTACTTTAACACTGAGAAAGCTGAAACCTTTGCATTTGTCTTACTTGGAAGAATGCAATATTGAGATATCCTACAAATATTTTTCATACAGAATGACAGACATCTCATTTCATGCCTCAATTCTATTTAAGAACACAAAAACTTCTTAACTAAATTAGTTGCACATCTTTCCTGGTCTTTGCCATGTCACTGCCATACTGCCCCCTTTATGCTAACAATACTTGCATTTTCCCATTCTCTTTTATCTGTGCTGTTCTGTCATCTTTTGCTCATTCAAATCCATCCTCACAGAGGTTTGAGCAACACTAAAAACAATAGGTAAAATATACGTGGCTCACTATCTACTTATTCATGTAAGTTCTCTCTCACTTCCCCAGATGACAAATTGTAAAACAAGTTTTGTTCCTTTTTTTTTTTACTGCAATGTGCCGAGTAGATTGTCATCTTCTAATAAATGTATTTTTAGGCTTGTGTAACAGCTAAAATATACATATCTATTTGGTATTCAGAAAACATCAGCTATTAGTCAATTAAATCAGGATAACTTTAAAGTGCTCAACTTGAATGGAACTCACCCAGTCATTTACAAAACATATTCTTCAGCCTCTCCATTGTAAAAACTTGTTTAAAATACCACAGTAGATGTCACAAGAGGAGAATGGTTCTAATTTTAATACATAATACATAATCAGAATCATAATATCATAATACATAATCAGAAGACAGGTCCTGCTGAAGCACATCTGTGTGCTGATGTCTCAGGGAATCAGAGATGTTACACTCTGCTGGCATTCACCTCCTTTCAGGCAGTCAGCAGAAAACTGCCCAGAACAGCTCCCACTTTCATGACATTGTAGCATAACCAGACAATAGCAAAAAATACATCTACATAAATATATAAATTATTATTGTCATTGCTGTCTCCCCACTCTTGTTTACATTTTAATGAACTCTTCTAGTAAGAAGTTTCCTCCATTTCCAGAAAGCCAGCACTACATAAATATTGAGTTGTACTCAATCTGCTGATGTCCCAGTTTTCTATAAACAGAGAAAATCCAAACTTATCACTAGGCCTAGCTGTTGAAAAAGGTTAGTGTAACTAAATAACAAAACAGGAGTGTTGTTTACTTGTTAATGCTCTACTAATGAAACAAAGCTGTTATAGCTTTGATTAATACAGCTCATGCTGGACAACTCTGGCATAACTTTCCTTGAAGAGTGACTATTGATTTCCTTTTCATTCTACACTTAGATACCACATATCTGGAATCCAGCCCAGGTTTCATAACTGCTACTATCTCCACATTAACAGCCTGTGCAAGATTAGAAATAGCTTTTGAAGATATATGCAAGGGTGAGGCAATCCAAGAATTTTCTCCATTTACACAGGTTGAGCTTTTCCATCTGTCTGTGTAACAACTTTTAAGGAATTAAAGGTGTTTGTAGGCATGATCAAATTCATCAATTACAATTAATAAATTATACCATTGTTTAATTTTTTTGCACTGCATTGTTTTTTCTCCTCTTCTCTTCTCTTCTCTTCTCTTCTCTTCTCTTCTCTTCTCTTCTCTTCTCTTCTCTTCTCTTCTCTTCTCTTCTCTTCTCTTCTCTTCTCT
>NC_031780.1:17568453-17587256 GCF_001522545.3 Parus major | reverse complement strand
TTCTCTCCTCATAATATCAGGTGTAGACATGGTAATTACCAGATACTATGGGATTACAGCTCAAGTAGGTGCCAGTAAAAAATCTTTGTAGTACTCCCCTCTCTCTCACAGTTTCCCTAAAGATACTCCCTATCACTATAGGGAATTATTCTGCATTCTGTGTGGATCTTCCTTATTGACCTACACACACAAGGCCCACAGCTTGCCCAAGACCTACAGCTCAGGTAAGCAGCTTTCAGCTATGAAGATCTATGTGATCAAAAGAGACCATGGGAATTTGCAAACAAGAAGACAAATAACTTTTAAAGAAACATTTTTTTAAATTCAGTGCAGTGTATTCATTGCATGGCAGATGTAAGAAAACAAAATGTGTTCTGGTGATTTCTAGAAACACAGGGCATAATAAGTGGCCTGGTATTCATGTCTCAGACAAGTCTTCTTTGAGAACTGCTGGTTTTTCCATTTTACTTTCTCAAGTCACAGAATGGGTACTCTAAAAATCCTTTCTCTGGAACTCCTAAGAGGCCCAGCCACGTGGTACCAGGTTAATGACCAAAGAACTGCAATAAATTAGGAGTCAGTCTGAACTAGGAGTTCATCATTTGCAACAACAAACATTAGGACTTGGCCCGTGGAATTATTATGGAGCAATAACGCAATGCCAAAATTAGAGACAATTGTACTGCCAAGATGGATCAGAAAAGGTTCTTTCAGCCATTAGGAAATATTAATGCCATGCAAAAAACTCCAGTCTAATTTATCAATGGAAGAAAATGAAAACCTTACCTTTTCTGTCAACTGTCATCAACTGGCAAGGTCAAAGGAAAAGAGATGGCCATTCTTATAGCAATCTAGTTTATGGATCCCCTTTTATTAAAAATAACACTGTTAAAGTTGTTTTAAGTCTAAATGAATGTAGAAGTCAGATGACTTAATAACAATAAACAAAAAGTATCAATAAAATGCTTAAGACAAAAATAATGCTATGTAATTTTTTTTCACCCATTGTTGCTGCAGTCTGCTAGGTACTCAATAGCATGAGAATATTTTTTCTATCTGGGTTTCTGTTGGATGAAAACATGACAAAATTAAGATGTTATCCAAAAGAGAGATTTATTTTACACAGCATCTTTATTATTTTGCTATTGTCATGAACTCCAGAAGGACAAGATGGATGTGACGATGGCTGTTAGAGGACAAAGCCTGACAAGTGACAGGATGAAGGGGAATCTGGACAGTGATCTGCTGTTATAAAGTGAGCAATCATCAGACTGAGAAGCCAGAAGGAACATTATGCAAAGAAAATAAAGTTACTTCCCCCTCCACCCACCCCTGCCAGGACTCTGTGCTACAACTCTCTGCTCCCATGTGGAGCCAGGCAGAGATTCAACAACCACAACACTCAGGGAGCTAGAAATTGTGATTTGTGCAGATAAAAGATAGAAAGAACTAAAACTGTCTCCAAATAAGAGAAAATCAAGTACAAGGTAAGGAATTTTCAGGTCCATAAAAGATTCCTGCTTGGAAAAGTCCCAAGCAAATTTTGCAGCTCACTATTAGACAGTGTTCTGTAAGGCAGAGCGGGAGGGGAATGGAGTGACCTGCAGGCACTGGAGCTCCTCTGGGACAATTTACAGAAACCTCTGTCTGAAAGGAGAAGAAATAGAAACAAGAGGTCCTTGCCTTTCCTTTGCTTTTTCCCACATGCAGTAATCCTAGTGCATACAGGCTTTCTACTCTCATTACTCAAAGCACAGAAAAAAGAGAGAAAAAGCAAAGGCCCACTCTCCTCTTCCAAAGACTCTGGATAAAACAAGCATCACTATTTGCTTCATAGCCCTGAAAACACCAAGCCACAGTCTGGATTTGGTTTCTCCCAAAGTTCTTTACAGAAAAGGTATCAGCCTGGTGGGACCATGGACTGGGCTTTTCTTTCCATAATGTGGTTTCCTGAAAAAAACTAAGAAAATATGCTGAACTGAGATATTTTCTAGTGTGGAAATCAAAGGTCATGGGAATGGGCAGTGTTTTATTGAAGATGTGCCCTGTTAGCAGTGAGATCCAATCTCTGAACACAAAGTAAATTATTATGTTCTTGATGACCAGTTGCATTCACATGAAGATCCAACTTGAAAAATCAGAAAATGTGATTCCTGTATTTGCACTGGCTATTGCAGTAAGCATTACAGACAAACAAATAATAGGAGGCTAAGACAGAATATGTTTCAGACAGACAAAATACATGCCATGCCTTTTTAATAGTGCCAGTCATTAACCAGGTTGTTAGGGATGTGGTATTAAAGTCTTTACATCAAGGCTGGATATCTTAGCACGTAACAAGAGGATGCTGGTTTCCTGCAGGTATTGCTTGATGAAAGCCTTGGCCTTTGCCATACAGGTCAAAACATTCCCTTCCAGCCCAAAGAATGTGAATAATAAGGGCAGTAACACAGTTCATAAAGGACAGAACAAAGGTGGCCACTGGCAAAAGCAACAATTAATAAATAATAGTTTGCAGCACTTTAACATAGCCCTTCACATGTCCAGTGTGATAACTAATTAATCATAGCAACAACTTTATTCTCTATGTTGCCTTTCATCCAGCACCTCAAAGTGCCTCACAAATGTTAATTAATACATAAGCTGTACTTTGAGGAATAATATTATGGCACTGGCCCCAGCCAATGTTAATTTGTTCTTCAACAGCAAAGCTTGTGAAATCTGGTCGACTTTCCCAATGAAACATAAAATGTGCAAATCGTCCTGGCACAAATCTGAAGATGTGTTTCTCCATTCAAATGTAAGCTATTCCATTGTATTGCTGACAATATGGCATTCTCCACTCCGTCACGTCTCACTCCAGTGCAACCTCACATAACACAGCATGCTTTAAATGTGAGAGGAGATTAACTTTTCACAAGAAAATTGGATAACTGGTATTTTAGTCTGAACATCTGGCACATTTTTAGCTAAACTGTTTCCTTAAAAAGCTGTTGTTTTTTGGGTTTTTTTCAGTGCATTCACACATACAAGCATTTGACTCTCTTTAGTTCAACAGCTGAGACAAAAGCTGATTTCTTTGCTGCAATGACTGGACTTGGGCTGCCCAAAATGACTGGAGATCTGCATATTTTAGAGTTATTCTAATTCCTCTATTTAGCATTGTAACTTTACATGACATTTTGTATCCATTCAACCATTTTCTGCTCATACAATCCATCTCCTGGCTTCAGAGGGGTGTGTGCTTGAATAAGATACACAGAATTTATCCCATATCCCTTTTTAAAAATAATAGATGGCTCTTTAAATTCTTTGAGTGTACTCATACTGTGCACACATCCTGACCACAGAGCTGCTGAATTGGGGCCCCAAAACTTTTGGGCCCCAATGATCAGAGTTTGAGAAAGGCAGCCAGTTTCCCTCTGTTACACAAGTTAAGCAAAAAACAATTAATAGTTGGAAAGCTTTTACCAGCTGTCACAACTTCTTTTCTCTGGTCTTAAAATCTCATAAAAGCATATCCAGAGAACCTTAAATTTACACTGAAAGCTCTACTTAAGCTCTAGAATAATAAAGGAAGGATACCTTATGTCATTCAGGCTTTGAATCAAAAACATCTTTGCAAAGATATTTTAAATGCACGTGCTCACATTTTGCTTGGTGGAAAGAAATGCTAAAGAAATGCCAAACTAATCTAATCACTGACACATTAACATCACAGGAAGGGCTGCCTGCTATTCCACCTTTAAACATTTACCATTTATTTTGGGAACCACTGTCCATCTTCATGTCCTAGAAAAATACTAGTAGTGCAGGACAGAAAGACAACTTTCAGCAAGTTTAGCAATCCTTACTTTTCAAATTAAAAATGTGCACAGCAGAGACAAGTTTCCCTTAAAGGTTGAAGAAGGGAAAGAAGAAAGAAAAGGGGGGAATAAAGGGTGTGAGAGAGAAAAGTACAAGAGCTATCATTGAACAGGTGTCTGCATAATAACAACTTGAGTAGAGCTAATAAACTTAATTTCAGTGAGCCTCGAAGCCAGTTGCAGGCTATTAAGAAAAACAGTGGGTTAGCATTTCTGGGAGCGGGTTTACTAATAGTATTACACAAATAAGAAGTAATTTCTTTACATCTTGAACGGTCATAATAAGCTAGGGCTTACAGCTTTCTTTTATCAATTAAGTGATTAAGACAATCCCAACAGCAACGTAAACTGACACACTTTGTGTATGACTCTGTGTGTGTGTCTGTACACGTGTACCAAATGCTTATGGATTATGCAAAACTTCTACCTGTGTTACCCTAATTGGTCTAGAACTACAAAAGGAAGATGATGGAAACTGGAAAAAGATGAAAAACCTTTGTCTGAACGTCCAGTACCATGTTTCAATACATCTGAGGCATTCAAGGGCCACACTGACACTAAGAAAGAGGAAAGAGCTGAAGAATGAAACTATTGCTGGGATCATGAAGGAAGCAGTCTTCTGCTGTTCTTTAATCAAGATATATTTCAACTTCTCATTATTTCTCCCATCCAGGGACCTGAGAAGCAGCTCCCTAGCTACCACTTGTCTTAAAATAAAGCTGGCAGGTCCCAGGGGCACAGAGAACCTTTTGACACTGTTCTCTTTTGGGGGGTCACACGTGATTTTCAATAAAAGCAAGAGAAATCCTCTTAGCTTTGAGATAGTAAGGAACTTATGAATGAATGCAACTTCCATCTAAACACATTTGTGTTGGTACAGTAGTTCTTTGAATTCTTAAGGGTACACAAACAGCAGCTTCCAGACTCCAGCAAAATGCTGCCTTTCCTTCATTGAATTCCATGTTTTCTTCCATGACTACATAATTCAAATATTTTTAGATTAAACATAAAGACTCTCCAAATCTTAGCATATATGGCATAGCTGGAGGTAGTAGATGTCTCTATTAAAACAACCTATTCTTCCATATACCTTTCATTTCACCAGGAACTCTGAAACTTAACAAAGAACCATGATTACATCAGTTTGTGACACACTGATTACAATTTTTTCTTTTAAGCCCATACTAGATACCCATTGTCAAGGTCAGGGATATTAAAAGTGATTTGTTAGATGTAAAATACTGTTTATTATAGTCTAAAGAGCAAGCCAGCTTGAAGTAATAAATTAGTGCCAGATGAAAAACTGCCAGGATTCTCTATTATACATGCATTTCCCTGGAAAGCATCCCAGATTTTTTTCTTGATAGGCTCTTTTACTAAAGACTCCCTGACTTATGGAGTGTGAGCAAAAGTTATAGCTTATAAAAGGGTCAGTGAGGAGCATTAAGGGGCTCTGAAAACAACAACAACAAACAAAACTCCTGTATAAACTGAGCTGTGGTTACAGCCTAAATAGTACAAACTGATGAACTGCAATAAAATGCTAAAAAAAACTTAAGGAGTTTACCCACATAATTGCACTGGGTCAGATACTTGTAGCATCATCAGAAATCTGAAATCTGCACAAAGGAAAAAACCTGAATTATTCTCCTCTTCCCCATCATTCTGCTCTGTGTTGTTTTACAGACAATATTCATCTCAAAGAACCAGGTAACTTGTTAAATTATGAGCTTCATTCCTAATGTGAACTGATTTGGGAAGAACATAACTTGATACTATGAAGGAGAAAAGGACTTTTGATACCAGTAGGAAGACTGGACTGCAACAGAAGAGTCTTTCCTGTGACAAATGTTGCCAGGTATATTGCAAACTATTATCTGTTACTAACAGAAAGCAACATATTTCAAATTTAGAGATTTTTCTGTAACTGTGAGAATGAGGAGAAATGGAAATGTCAACCTCTTTTTCTCTCTCTCTCATGCACGATTATTGATTTCACCACAATATGCTGAGAAAGCAGGGTGGGACCATTGATCACTGGATGTGAGCATTAACAGCAGGGGCATAAGGAAGTGCTTAAGCCCAAGCAGCTGTTTGTGGCTGGGAACCTGGAGAGAGAAAAGAATGACTACAAGTTTTCACTGTACATGTTGCAAATACCTTGTAGGTCCAGGTCTGTTGGCTTGCTGCATCGTCACAAAAAAGCCAAAAGGTGCCTTCAAAAGCAGCCTGCCAGCAATAAAGAGACCCCCAGGAGAATGGTCAATGCTGAAAATAAAAGTCATATTATAAATGTTTACATGATGTAAGTTTGGAGTGTAGAGTCCAATAATTCTATCTGGCTCTTCTCTCTCACTTCCGTTCTTGGCAGCTAGATAACAAGTTCAGCCAAGCAACTTACTTAAAATGTACTGACATGAATCCCCATAGTGTAAATAACATCTCTTACCTAGGAAGGGTGTTATGTTCCTTTTATTCCTGAAAATACTATCTCCCTAGCCTTTTCATGAGAATTGTTTGCATTCCTCATGCAGTTTATAGTCTATAATCACAATACTGACTATATGGGTGCAAATCTAAGCTGTGGAGCTGACACCCCAGAGCAGAGAGGAAGTTTGAATCTGAACATTTCATCTCCAGTCTGTCTCTACGGGAAATGAACTCACAAAGCAGTAATAATACCATAAACAGCACTTAACATGTTAGGGCTGATCCTGTCAACCCTCTCTCCTCCAGCACAAAAACTCTTGGCAGATCTCACACACTGCTGAAGTCTCACTGAAACTCTCTAAATGGACCTTAAGTTGGATTTAAGAATCACACCACTGCCAAAGGGTGACCTTAACCATTGCATGTACTGCTGAAATCAGTCATCACACTGGCACAATCAATGCAAGCACATCTGCACATCACCTCTGCAAGCACACCACTCATCAGATTTTTGTCATCCTCCCCTTTGGGATTTTATCACTAAGGCAGATAAATCTCATGAGCACAGGAGTCACAAAACAGATTTGGGTCATCTTTGCAACATAACAACTGCTGTTGTTTGCTCTGCAGGATCAAACCCCTCCTGTTGACCCTTTGTGTGGCTGGCAGTCCTGCTGGGTCTGTCTGTACGTCTGCCAGCCTGGAGGCTATCGTACAAACGGAGAAGAAGCCAGCAAAGGTAAGTGCTGTGTTACTGGAGGAGGTGCAGACACACTGAGCATGTTGGAACAGAGCAGCTCTGCTAGCTGAGATGTGTCCCCTGTCCTCACACTGCTGGCACTGGCTACGGTTTCATTCTCCAGATGGCTGCACGTGTGTCTCCCACAACAGACCAGCATTTCCTCCTGAATACACCTACTGGACTTCAGGATTTCTCTGCTGAGATTTTCTTTTCTCCTAACACATCACAGAAACTCAAGTTTTGTCTGAATCTTAATGTATTTTCTGAATATTAATTCCTGGAGCAATTTTTTACCTTTTACTCTTCTATAATCTCCAATGAAAACATTAAAAATAAGAGCCATAATGTGCAAATCTTCCATCTTCCAGTGAAGAATCTTCCTGAGAAAAGAACAAATTGGCATATGCAAATTCCACATATGGATGAGATTACCTGTAGGGACAGGTACCATAAAGGTACTTGCATAGACAAGTATACAGACTGTACCCAATTCTGTCACACAATGTTTGTACAAGAAATTCAGAGGTCTGTCTGCTTTAATTAATTTATTTATTACAGCTACTATTAAACTACTGAATTTTTAATGTGTTTCTTCATGCTGTTGTAAAACTGAACTTCCAGAGTTTTGCCATGAAAGGAAAATGATTATTTAAATCCGTGGAAATTGCCTTAACGACACTTAGTTATTATCACCTTTCATTCTAGGCAAGAATTAAAAGCTTAAAAACTAAAATTAAAAAAAAAGAAAAATCTAAACACTGAGACACTCTTTTCAAGTTGAAGGTGAAGAATGCCAAAAAGTAATATTCAATTGCAGCTGCCCTAGGAAATTTAGTTGAAGACAAGTCAGACTGAGTTGGTGTGGACTCTTTTCACTGTGTCAATGGAAAATCAGCAGTACAGATTGAGACCAACAGGATTCCAGCAGTGTGGTTCTCAAAGGATCTTTGTATCACACTGAACTTCAATAGCTCCATGCCCTGTTGGAAGTTATGGAAAATCATCATGGACAGAGGAAGATAAACAGCACTGAGAGGGAACCTCCTTGGCACCAGCAGTCACAGGACTGATGTGACACGAGCTGCTGAGGAAGACCTGCTCTATTTGTCATATTTACCTGCTCTCTTTGTCATATTTACCTGCTCTCTTTGTCAGATTTACCTGCTCTCTTTGTCTTACTTAGCCCCTTTTCTGCAACCAGAAAACTTGTAACTGCAAGACAACAAAGTTGACAGGAAGGAGATGTGAGTTTCTCTATTTGAATGCTCAAATACAAACACAGCTGATCTCTTTCCTCCTCACACGTTCCCAGTGGGGATTTGGAGCATAGAACTAATATAATGTGAGATGTATTAACCTGCTGCCTTAAGGCTTTCCTTAAGGTAACTTGAGAATAAAAGACTTTAAATCTAACAAACAAAACCATGAAAAACCCAAACATCTCAAAAGGGATAACCCATGTCAGGAAATATAGCTGACAGCTGACTGTCAAGCACAAGTAACCCATATCATTGAGGATAATACACAGAAATTGTACTTAATGAAACATATCTTCATGCTATATATATCATTTGAACAGTTGGAAGACTTTCCTTGCAGAACCACAGCAGATAGCCATTGAAACTGCTGCTGGAACACAGCAGATCAGCTTGAAACTCATTCTCTCCTATTCCTATAGGATTTGAGTTCCCATGAGGAAGTCATCTCTCTATCCTATAACACAATGAGTGTTATATGTGGCCTTTGCTTCCATTATCAGACAAAAATTCTCAAAAAAGCACCTTTTGAACTGGCTGCTGAGCCATTCCACCTTCCCTTACCATCCCTCAGCAAAAAAAAGCAACACAGCTCAGGATAAATACCTAAGTACTACTTGTACAATCATATTGCCCATTACTTTTAATAATGTTACCTCCATTATTTGTAATAATGTTTTCATTTGTTTCTGCTGTCTGGCAACCTCTGGCAATTTTCAAAATTAAGTCCTCTCTTCATACAATGATGGAGAAGCTGAAACACTGCAGCATTATAATATTGTTATAACTTCACTGCATCTGAAATAAATTCGACTGAGCAGTGAAGTTTTTTTTAATGTATTTTCAGAGCTTATATCTGAAGTGAAATGGTCCCACAGTATGACCAGCAATTTATAAGATTTGCTTAGCTTTTCATCCACAAATGTTTTGCCTCAAAGCAGGGACAAAACTAGGTTTATTTCACAGACAAGGGAAAAGACAGCAAACAAGTACTGACTGCAGAAGTGCTGGTACTGAAACCCAGGTCTCTTCACATTTCCTGTTCCATGGGAACTCACTGGGAATATATTCCTTCCCTTCTCTGGGCATCTCTCCACCTTTTCAGTAACCTCCAGTAGCAGCCATTAACTTGCCTGGAATTCCTAAAAAAGGGGAACTGAAGGTCACCTGTGGTTTGGAGGAGATGGGCTAGAGGCCCAGGAGCAATCAGCTCTCTGCTGGCAGGGAGCATTGCCACACGGTTCTCCCAAATCTTCTCTGGCAGCAGGAAATGCACAACACAGCCAGGAGCCATGAAGTCTAATGAAGAGCCAGAATGAATTCCTAGCCTTTTTCCACCTCAGTTCTACTGATACAATTAAGTGATTCCCAACAAGGAGCACAATCATTCCCGGTGCCAGAGCATGAATCAGCACATGGGTCCTCTCTGACCAAGGATCCTCCAGTGGTTATCACACTATTCTGCAAGGCCTTTGCTCTGCTCATATTTTCCTTTGCCAACAGCATGAAAGCTTCCATGTTTTATTTGTAGGATCTGTCATAGCACCTCATTCAGGGCAAAGAAGTCTCACACTAACTTATACTGCATATTTCAGTCCTGTAGAGGCTCAAATTAGTTCAGACACTACAAGAAATCCTAAAAAATTGTATCCTTAAGCACCAGTGGAACAATGTTAATGCACTGTCAGGTACAATAATTGAACACATGCTTTCCTCAATTTCTGACACTCAGTGTTCAGGGACTGCACTGTCATAGTGTCTTGTATTTCTTCACACTTCTTTTTTGTCATGGTACAGCTCTACCAAAAACCTGTCACTCAAGGCTCTGCAATAACTGAGTTAAAGTATTTGTGACCTGTGTATATTCTAAAGGAACTGAAGTAAATTAAAGCAGTAGATACAAGCATTCCAAATAAGATTTTTTTAAACTTTAGTTTACAAAAATACATAGGGATCTAAGGATTAACTTGCATGAAAGATGCAGGCATTTCACAGTATCATTTAGGAGGAAGGTACCTTAATATAAAACTGTGATATAAAAGCCTGATACCTCACCTAGATGCTAAGCAAGTTTGCAGATGTACAAAACTGGGGGGAGCTGTCGACTCACTCGAAGGCAGGAAAGAGAGACCCCAGCAAATTAGAGGATTGGGTGATCACCAATCATATAAAGTTCAATGAGAGAAAGTGCCCAGTTCTGCACCTGGGACAGCCTGGGATGTACAGACAGACTGGGGAATGGGATGCTGGAAAGAAGTGCCACAGAAAGGGACCTGGTGGGTCACAGAAAGGGACCTGGGGGTCACAGGAAGGGACATGGGGGTCACAGGAAGGGACCTGGGGGTCACAGGAAGGGACCTGGGGGTCACAGAAAGGGACATGGGGGTCCTGGCCAGTTGTATCTGAGCCAGCAGTGCCCCAGCAGGCAGGAGGGACATCCCTGCCCTGGGGACACCAGGCCCAGCACTGCCTGGGAGGGGACTGTCCTGCTCTGCTCTGGGCTTGGGCAGCCTCACCTTGAACACTGTGTGTAGTTTTGGTCACTGCAATGTAAAAGAAATTAAACTTTGAGAGCATCAAAAGAAGGCAAAGAAGAAGGGGAAGGGCCTTGAGGGGAAGCTGTATGAGCAGCAGCTGAGAGCATTTGGTGTGTTCAGCCTGGAGGAGACTGAGGGGAGACCTTGCTGCAATCTACAACTTGTTCATGAGGGGCAGAGGAGGTGCAGGCACTGATCTCTCTCTGTGACCAGTGACCTGACCCGAGGGACCAGCCTGAAGTTGTGTCAGGGGAGTGTTAGAATGGATATTAGATTAACATAGATAAATGTTAATCTAATATCCATTACCCTGTGGGTGGCTGGGCTCTGGAACAGCGTCCCCAGGTCAGTGGTCACAGCACCAAGCCTGAGAGAGCTCAAGGAGCATTTGGAGAATACTCCTGGCCACTGGTGTGGTTCATGGGGATGGGCCTCTGCAGGGCCAGAACTGCACTTGATGATCCTTGTAGGCCCCTCACAGCTCAGCATATTCTGTAATTCTGTGATAGACCCTAATTCCAGAGGATCCCTCAATTTTTACAATATTGTCTTGTTCCTTGAGTTCTGCTCAGCGTGTGCACAACTCCTAACATAAATCAGGACACAAGAATTCAGTGCCTGCCCATCAAAATCTCTTGGCTTGACACATGGTCTCATGCCTGACAGCAATCAGAAGACCTCACTCCTTCAAAATGCAGTCATACTCTGTTAAAGTGCTCATGAGCAAGAAGGAATTCAGAATTCACTGGACCAGAAAAGAAAGAGAGGCCAACAGGAGCCTGCCTCCCAAGCCAGGTGGCCAGAGAACTCACCTGGGCACTAAACTGGGAGAAAACCCCGACTTCTGGTGAATTCTTTAGTCACTAATTGACAGATTCATTCCCTTCCTTGCACTCACACTATTCCTTAGAGACAGCTCTCTCAGGAGAAGAAAGATGACTGAAGACTCTCCTACCTGAGGAGGCTCTGAGTGTTGGCTTCCTCATTGAACTGATGGATTATTAAATACAAAAGCAGCTAAAATCACTTTTAAACCATATTGTTTCTACTTAATTTTTAGAAAGAACTGAGCCAGCATCTATCCTTTTTTTTAAATTTGTTGGGATTGTTGTTTAAACAATGAATCCACAGCTTCTGCCTTACATAGGCCCACTGAACCTCCTGCCTACATATCCCCAGCCCTGCACTCTTCCTGAGGGTTGTTACACTGCTTTCCACACCCAAACTATCTTGTGCACACAGGGCATTAAGCCTAGGAATCACACTCCTGCCTGGATCTACCCTCCAAGCCTAAAAGCTCTAGACAAAGGACAATCAAAGGTTTCTCCCATCCCACTAAGCACCCATATGAACACCAAACTTTGCATTTCCTTTCCAAATTTATCTAGCCATGTTCCTTTGCAAAGTGGTCATTTCCTTGATTCTGTCCACTATGCTGAGAAAGAGGGCACAGCAGAATCTCAGTGAGAACATGGAAGAACAGAAAGGATAAGGAGGGAGTCCAAGTGTAGAGTAAGGAATTGTCTACCTAGAGCTGGCTGAGAAGAGATGGGGACAGACAAACTTATCTGTCTTTAAGGTCAAAGGCAGCTACATCACCCATCCATACAAGCAGGGAACCTCTTAACTTCCTCAGAGCCACAGTGCAGCATCTTGCAGAGGAAAACTGAGCCTTTCAGGGATGCAACATCAACTCAACTCAACTAAAAACCATGAAAACCTTTCTGTGTGTGTGGTGTCTAGCAGTCATTGTTAGCTGTTAGCAAACTGGAGTCCTTTTGCAATCACAAATCAGTTCTGTACAAAACCTAGTGCAAAGCTACCTGAATCTGTGGCTGAAATATGAAAATTGAAATATGAAAACCTGACAGTGCTGTCTTTCATTTTTTCATATGCTGTGCTTCTGTAATGGAAAGATTAGGTGTATTTTTTGAAATAAGCATAAATTTTACACTAACACTGCATGAATAGGGTGAAAAATCTTTGACAGACAAAGGCAGAATTCTGCAAGAATAACTGGCAGACATTTTGCAGTTTTACAGTGTTTATAGCCAGCACTTCTGCAACAAAGGGGAGTTTCAGCTACTCTGGGGCACCAGGCACAGATTGAAACTCATATTTTCTTATCTATTTAAAGTTGCTCAAATAAGCATAAAGCAGTGGTGTAATCAGAGAAGCTATTTCCATTAATCTTTATTTAGATTTTTTTAAAAACAGACCATAAAATTAGTTTATAGGGATGATGTTTCTTTGCACGCAATCTCACAATGCACACAATACCTGTGGGTTTACCCAGGCAGTATTCCCACTGAATCTACAGGGATTTTTTTTTCCTGATTATAGAGTACAGAGTAATTTCCCGTATTTTATATTAGTTATCTGTGAGATGAGTATTGCCAGTACTGCAGCAGCTTTAAACAGACAAGACTATAGTAGCTTTCACCTGAATTTTGCTAACTATGACATTTTAGAAGTCCAGAACCAGCTGTTATTAAGGTCCCTGGGTGCATGTTAGGGCAGCACATCTTTTGATATTCTACATTTAATTAGAACTTCAGCTGAAATATATTGAGACAATAGTCAGGATAAAAGGTCTCCCTCTCCATTCAAAATAAATTATACTCTCCAACACATATATTAAAGAGAAAGTTACATTGTTGCAAATTCTAGTTAGGAAAAGAGTAGAAAAACAATTAAATTACCTCACAGCTACTCCTCTAAGTTACTCATGCAGGGCACATGAATGCCATATCTTCATTACAAATAGCACAGACATGCATTTATTCCTAGTATACCAACAATTGCAGTGGATGATGTAATGTATATAAAGCAGACTGCTGAGAGGAGAGACTCCTTTGGTTTACCTGGAAGTAGGAAAAAATGCACTAACCCAAGATATTCCCATTAATTTCAGCAGGCTTTGGATCAGGCTCTTTTTCCCTGCCTAATTAGGGCTCTTCTGGCTTCCTGGCAGTGAATTTCCAACTGGCCACCCCGCCAAGAGCTCTCCTACTTGCTGCTGACTCTACTACTCCCCTTCCCCAAGGAGGTGGGGGGTTCTACAGCACAGAAACCAAATCCATCCTTTACTAAACTGCCAAAACATTTACGAATCCAAATGTGCAATCCAAAATTCAGTTTAGCTTTAACAGTATTTCCTTTGTCATATGGAAATTATTGCGTGTTCTAGTCCAAGGAAAATACAGATATCCCAAGACCTTACTCCGAAGTCCAGCTTTCAGCACTTTGAAGTGAGCTACAAGACTGGAAAGCATCGGTTCCCAGCAGTTTGATCCAGTGGGGTTGAATTGCCATCTAGTGGGAATAATGTGCCACTCTGTCTCTTTTCTCACAGCCTCTTCACAGGGAAGTCCTGCCCTCTCCATCCCAGAAGAACTTGTATATTTGCAGGACATAACTACCCTGAAGCCTCACTGGCTCGGCTCACCTGGACACAGATTTATTTTATCTGGGCCAGGGGATGTCCATCAAAACAAAGTGGAAGTGATTCCCTCTTGTCCTCAAAGACAAAGCCATACCTAATCCAAATAAACCTCACTTTTCTGAGGTCTGAGAAACAAGCCACTCCTCTATGCCATTGCCTATGTGAGGTTTTCAAAACTCTGGAGAGACTTCAACTAAAATATCCAAAGCCTAGACTAAGGCACTTGGTAAGAAGATATACTGCAATGCTTGGGAATCATCATTAAATCCCAAGAATTTATAGGGAAAGAAAAAACGTTGGTTTTCACTTATAAGTTATTAAATCCTTAGGACTAACTCAACAAGGAGGCTAACCCTAATTTACAAACATATAATCATAAATATTTTCTTATTTTCCAAGTGTAAAGCACTGGGCCTACCAGCAAACTCATTAAGCAAAAGCAATTTCCATTTATAAGAGCTTAGATTCGGCTTTCCAAATACCTCATTTCTTTTCTTCCAATTAGCATGCCACATATGGAAGATATTATACCAGCTAGCCTTCACCTTTTGTCCTCAAAGCTATGAGAAGGACCAAGTGTTCTTTATTTCCTGATGAATCCTTAATTACTTGCAATGTGACATATTCCTCCTTTTTTCTTTTTGATCTCCTAAAATCTAAAAGGCAAAGCCAACAAGGCACAATGTCTTACTCTGACCCTTTCATTTTCTGTATTTCCCAGTAACAGACTGTAAATGATAAACATTTGCAAACACATAATACCCATCTGCATTTCCTTTCAGTCTGTCAGTGTCTTCACAGACCTGCTGGTGTCTTTGTTAATGGCTCAGCTGAGTTCATGTCCATGAGCAGTTATTCCTCAAAAACCAACAGAGATGTCCAGACAGCAAACTGCTGCTGGTGCCAGAGCCATCAGATCCCAGGTGGTCACCAGGCATTAGAGCACAATCAGTTTGTTACCTGACTTCAGGTCCCAGATCCCATGTGCTAACATGGGTGTCACAGGAGGGAGAAACAAGTGCTGGACTCATCAAATGTGCCCAATCCCTGCTCTGAGAATGTTCCAGTACCAGGACACTCCTGATGTCAATGTCAAATGACATTTTTTATCTAACAAGCCCTACAAATGCATATACCTTTTCATTTAGCATCCCATCCTAAATATACACAGGCTGCCAGGTAAACCAAAGACAAGAAGCCTACTTGTAAAAGCACAGCCAACTAGATGTGGCTTTTAGCTGTCAGCCTGGAGTTCTCACCTTCATGTACCTTGATCAGGGATGGATTAGCATTTAAGATACATGTTTTGTGTAAATTTGGAATCCTGAAGTTACTATCTGATCTCTGCTGGCAAAGAACTCTTGGCTAGAGTTGACAAAGCTCACATGGGCCAATGCCATTTTACATCTGTCAGGATTATCAAATGCCACTTTATACTTAGGACAGTGGAGACAGTGACACCAGTAAGACTGCCACTCTGAAGTGCTTTGCTTCATAGTGGCTTTATTAAAGCAGAATAAAAGAGCAGCCTCAGTGGATGAGTTGGGTCTGCATTTTGCTTAGGTAATGCTATGGTATGCAACCTGCATGCTGCATTTAGAAGGTGTAAAAATAGCATAAACCTATTGATTTCCTTTTTATTTTTATAACTCTAACCTACTTTGGAATAGGGTGGCAAGCTCAAGCAGTTTCCCAGTGTCTGTGAGCAAGGAAAGTTGGTTACTTCAGTGAGCTTGACTGGCAGAGACTCTCTCCAGACACATTTATCTAGTTGTAAATAACACAGAAGTGTTAAAAAAGTGTGTTAAAGTCATACTTTATAGTGCATGGCAAGTGAGGACAAAGAATGTGACCTGCTGATAAAACAATAACCTTATTGAAAGAAGTTCACTATCCCCAGATGATCTGATTTGTTAATACTGCCTTTCTACTTCAGGCTCCTGAACTCTCAGCTCCAAGGAAAGCCCAATCACATGCTCAAATCCATGTTAAAGTACAAGAACACTTTATAACTCAACGCTTTCTGAATTATTATGTCCTTGGGATGTGGAGTTGCTGCTACAGTCAGTTATTTTTATTTCTCATGTAGCCATGATTCTGTTTGGAAACAATTCCCTCCTATCCACCGAGCGAGCTTCCATGTGCTTCCTGTTATCCTCTGGTATTTCCCTGCACTTCAGTGCTGCAGCTGGAAAAAAAGGAGAAACAGGAGTGGCCTGTTGCATAAGGTGTGCTCAGCTCCCCACAAGACTGGCAAACACTAAGGTGGCACCAGGCACTGGCTGCCAGAACAATTTTCGGAACGATTGCTCCACAATCCAGTCTGGGTCAAGCCTGGCCAGCTACAAGGAAGTTATCAACAGAGAATTTTCAGGCTGTTATTGCTGGGCTAATTCACTACATTTAGAAGCAATATGATCATCTTACATCTAAGTGAATGATTTGAGGTGTTCAAAGTATCCGAACAGCCAGAAGTTTTGTGATAATCTGCTAATAGTCATTAACGTTCTCAAATTAAACAGCCTCACATCTCAATGCCAATATTAATTTAATTATTCACTGTGCTTATAGGGACTAACTTTATACCACGAAAACTAAACTGAAAACAGTAAGTACAGTGGTTTTGGTTTTGCTATTTTTTTTTTCCAAAACATGGTTAATAAAATAGTAATAATGTATCAGAAAAACACAGACGCAACATAATAATTATCCTTCACACTTGAATAGCACGTTTCATCTGAGAAACACAAGGTACTTGAAAGACTAAAATTAATTCTAATTAAACCTCACAGCATCCTGTGTAGTTATATGACATTGACAGAGTGGTAGGTGAGAAGACTCAGAGGATTGGTAAATTGTACAGGATGATACAGGATGAGGTGGAGTCAGAACAAAAATCAAGCTCCTGGCTTCTTCAAGTTCTATTTCAACTGCTGAGCCACCCCTCCTTTTCTGTCCAAAAATGTCCAAAAAATTATAGTAAAATGACAAATGAGGCAAAGGGAAGAGTAACCTATTTATATTCCAAAATTTGAGATTTAATGACGAGCTAAATTGTTTTAATAACTGACTATTTTCTTCAGGCTCTATATATGCCTCTCCATTCCCCAGGTTTTCATCTCATACATAGTCTAAGCATGTTGAATCAAGCACTGTGAGGATAGAAATTACCTCTGGAAGGGAAAGGTTTTGTCTGTCCACACAAGATGCATTTTTCAAATCTAGAAAAATTTCAAAATTCACATAATAGCAGCAGCCATCACAAGCAGTGCTTTCCATTAGAAATACTTGTTAAAACATATTTATTTAACTAACTGTATTTTAGTGAGATTTTTCTATTTTAATGATTTTCAGTTCTCAGGAAAGAGAGAAACTGAAGAATCCAGACAAGAGAAAAGATAGTGGGAGATGAAAAAGAAAGAAGGTGCTAATCAGATAATTCTTTAGACTGAAGATAAACACTTTCAAAGGATAATATTTAACATTACAAGAGATGTAATGCCTGCAAAAGAGGAGATTTTTTTTGTCTTTTTTCTTAGCTTATAGTTATTTAAACTGCAAGGTAGAAAAAAGTGCTTTCTTCAACTAGTGAATCTTGTTAAATATCCCCCAAATCTATTATTTGAAAAAAACCAGCAAACTTAATAATCACAGCAATTATTTGAAGGACATCAAGGAAGAGACTTCATCTGCAAGAACCGACTATTCTGCATGCTTAGTTTCATCAATGTAATTCAAAATGTTACTGATTTTTATTAAAAATGTGATACATAATATGGATATTTGGGAAATGGCAAGAAAACTAACTCCCAAAGAAAATTCCATTTTCATGGTCCTATAGCCTACTTAATTGCCACTGGCCAAACAACTGAAGCTGACAGCATTTACATGGACTTTAACACTGCTGGTCCTTTCTATATGAAGGAAAGCAGGACAAAAAATTACAAACCTGATTGTAACCACCCATAAAAGGACAAGATCAAGGAAATGACAACAGACAGGACAAATCATTATGCTTAAAATTACTAAAATACATAACACAGGCTTAAGCCTATTTCAAAGTGTGTCGTCTGAATTTACCCTTTCTTCACAGAAATAATACATATTCTGACAAGTAGAAAACCATTTATTATTTTTGTGTCACTGTATTTAAACATCTGGTCTACAATAAGTCATTTCTGGAACTGAGATATGCAGAATGAGATACAGATCACAGAATAGCTGTGGCTGGAAGGGACTTTTGGAGGCCTCTAGTCCTACCCACTTGCTCAGCACAAATCTACAGCAGATTGGGCAAGGCTCAGCTTTTCAAAAAGCAGTGACTGCCATCTCTTTGGCCTACCCTAGTGGAAAAAAATTCTTATATGTGGTTGAAATATCTCTTGTATGGAATAGAATGGAATGGAATGGAATGGAATGGAATGGAATGGAATAGAATAGAATAGAATAGAATAGAATAGAATAGAATAGAATAGAATAGAATAGAATAGAATAGAATAGAATAGAATAGAATAGAATAGAATAGAA
>NC_031780.1:17553939-17568143 GCF_001522545.3 Parus major | reverse complement strand
TAGAATAGAATAGAATAGAATAGAATAGAATAGAATAGAATAGAATAGAATAGAATAGAATAGAATAGAATAGAATAGAATAGAATAGAATAGATGACTAGTGCTTGGTATCTGAACTCCTGGATCTTGTCCATATAACTCACAAGACTAAGGATGTTTGGTTTTTCCTTTCTTCCTAAGTTTTTTTGAGTTGAAGGCTAGGTGTTTCACATGGCTTATGAGCAAACTGTAATCAGGAAAACTGAGCAGCTGGGATGGCCAACAGAAAACCCTCAGCATGCATTCCAAAATGCAAAAGTAAACTAATGCACAAAAACCAGAGGGCAAAGTACTGCACCAATAAGTGGTCACTAACATCAAATACCTTGCTGCTACAGAACCCTCAGTTACTACCCAGACCATCATAGAGAACATCATCCTTTGCTGCTGTTGTCTGGTTCCAGGTACATCATGTACCCAGAAACACTGTGATCCTGGAACCACCACAGAGAACATCATCCTTTGCTGCTGTTGTCTGGGTTCCTGGTACATCAGATCCACAGGAAAACCACAATCCTGGAAGAACTGTGTGTTGGGATGGGGAAGGTGAGAGATGAAAGCTGCCATGCTGCAGTAGCAGATCACCTTGCCTCAGTCTACCAAGTTTTCCTGAGGAAAACATCTCTCAGAGGAATTTGTACTTCCTAATTTAGCAATAAAACCTTCCTCTTTCTTTTACTCTACCAGCAATGCTTCCTGTTTAAAATATATTTTGCAATTTTGCCGAATTTTTACATCAAGGGGGAGGGTGGTGGGGATGTATTTATTTTTTTAAGTGTAGAGTTTTTTACTGAGATCATAGTGTTATGATGGTACAGGACACCATAAGGAGCAGGATAGGATACCATTCTACAAAGGTGAGAAAATTGCTTGTTTGCTGCTTGTGCTTGCTACACCTGAACACTTGCATGACAGAGCTAATCCTATTTAATAAGCAGACACTCATTTTATGAGAGTTCTGCTTTTACAACCCACAGTTTCTCAGAGTCTATAATCCAATTTTTATTCACTTCAATCTACAAAATGATTGAAACTTCCACACATGGGTTTCTGGTTTGGTTTAGGTTTTTTTTTAATGGAGAGACAAGGAAAAAGAAGCACAAAAATTGAATTTGTTCCACTTGAAAAATCCTAATTTCACTGACAAATGTTTCTGAGACAAATCAAGATACAAAAAAAGTCCTTTTTCCTTTCAATGTCAAAACTCAGGGGATCAGAAAGGAAATTGTGTGACAAGCCCCTGTTTTACCACAAGAGCCTGCTTTATTACTTTCCATGTAGCCATTAACCTCTGAAGTAATGGATGGACACGGCAATCCTTTAATTGGAGCAACACGACAAGAATGACTCTATGGTTAGCACAGAGCACTGAAAGGCAAAGAGAAAAGTTCCTGTTCATGTCTGATACATCAGCAGTCTGTAAGAACCACGGGTAAATTTATCAGGGTGAGGCTGAAATCCACAGAAGTGTTAGTTCATGGCATCCTGTCCAGGGCAGCTAAACCTTCAGAGATACCAAGCACCAATAGCTCCTGTGAAGAAGACTGTGTTCCTGATTGTCCATCATGGTCATCATCACCCAGAGCTAGGCATTCAAATGTTCAAATTTTATATTTGCAAATATAAAGGCCTCAGTCTTTAGGACTCAAAATGTGTGACTGAAGGATTTTTATGTGGCTCTCGAGTTGATTTAATGTCACTGTGAAGCTAGAATGCAAAATGTGTGATAGGATCAGAGGTCAAGTAATCCAGCAATACAGGTAAACATGTTTCCTATAAACACCTGCTTGTTCTGAAAGCATCTGAGAACCAAGCATCTTGGTTCTCAGATGCTTTCAAATTAAACAACAAAAACAAAACTAAAACCACACCAAACCCCCCCCCTCAAAAAAACAAAACCAAAAACATGATAGTGTTATGAAATAAAAGTAACCAAAGGCTCACTACAATAGGCATTTACAGATTCTATTTATGAAACAATACAGTGTGAGGACCAAGGAACACACATAGTAGAGCAAGCATAATAGAGCAATATATAAATACATACCACAGGTTGCACATGTGATATATATTTATATATATCACACGTGTGTAACTTACAATATTGTGCAAGAAAACTATTTAGGTGGTTTTGATCTTTGGGCTGGTTTGGGCTGGGGTAGAGTTAATTTTCTCCACAATGGTATGGGGCTGTGTTTTAGTTTTGTGCTGAACACAGTGTTGACAATATAGAGATGTTTTTGTTGTTGCTGAGCAGGGCTTGCACAGAGCTAAGGGCTTCTCTGATTTTTGTATTGTCACACCAGCAAGGACATTGGGAGTGTGTGGGAGGCTGGGAGGAGACACAGCTGGGACAGACACCCCAAACTGACCAAAGGGGTATCCCAGACCACCTGACATCATGCTCAGTGTATGAATTGGGGAGAAAAGGAGGAAAAGGGGATGTTTGGAGTGATGGAGTTTGTCTTCTGTTATGCAGGATGTGGCCCTGCTCTCCTGGGGATGGCTCAACACCTGCCTGCCCATGGGAAGCAGCCAATTAATTCCTTGTTTTTCTTTGCTGTTGTGTGCAGTTTTTGCTTTCCCTATTAAGCTGTCTTTACCTTAACCCACAAGTTTTCCAGCCTCTCCTGCTCCAACACTCTCAGATCCCACTGATAGGAGAGTGATCGAGTGGCTGCATGGGGCTTGGTTGCTGGCTGGGGTTAAACCACAACAACCTTCTATTTTAACTCTTACCATTTTGCAAACAACCACAGATCATTTGTTACCAATTGCTTTTGTACCAGTTCCCACTTTCCTGTTGTGTAAAGCACTGTTTATTTAGTGTATTTCTTACAGCTTTAGTAACCTCAGTTCAATGAGGTCTCAAATATTCTTGTTGCCTATCAAGCACTGAGTCATTGCCCATCCCACCACACCTACACACCAGGAGTGTCCCATTTCTGCTGGAGCACGTGGCAGATATACACAGAGATGGTCACTGAAAGCCTAACAAGATTTTTTTTTCCAAGCCACCAAGGTGTTTAAAAATAACAGTTCTGCTTTGAGGACAAAAAGCAAGGGGATGAACAGAAGCAGGCAAAGCTCCACTAACAAAATGCTCAGGATATAAAAAAAGAATGGCCCTGTCCAGGCTGCTTGGACAGGAGCTCTTCCTTTCTTTACAGGCCTAGACTCTTACTGTTGCTTTTTTAATTCACTGACAATGCAGAGACTTTTTGCTGCAGTTGAATTAGCAGAAGTAGATTTGTTTTGGACTCTTTTTAAAATGAAAATCATTTGTTGCCCATGAAGATATCCAACAGCTTGTTTCTTTTTCAGCTTTTCTTAAAGCCAGATTTTGCAACATAATAGGATATCTCTGAATGAATAACATGAACCTTATTCATGTTAGAGCACCCAGACACTGCAGCAACAAAGCACTCACTGATGAAAAGCCACCACTAGATTCCAAGAACTAGCTAACTAATATTGTAATTTTGTTCTCAAATGGTTGGTCCACAGATCTGTTCTCCATCCTTCCCAACACAGCAACACTTTTCTTCAGAAAGTTCAAGTTTCTGACAATTTATTTCTTCCCTTACCACAAGTCTGTCCAGCTCTCCACTCTTGCCAGTGCTTCACCTCAGAAAATGCACCAGACTAGAGCTATTTCCACTCTGGAGTTCAGAACACACCAGAATCCATGGTCCACAGGGGTTTTTTTAGAATCCCATCTTTACTCACATCCTCTCCACTAGAACAGAAGGATGTTATACACAATTTCCACACAAAATTCTAAATTCTTGCTTAACTCATCAGAAGACCCACTTAGAATTTATTAGCACCTCACTGATACCAAGTTGCAAATATTATCAGGTGGCAAGAAAAAAATTGCAGGAGCACTAGGCATTAAGCTTAATTTTACATTTAAGATATATCTGGGATTACAAACTTAGAACCATCTTGGTGATCTCATTCAGATAGCTCATTGTCAGATCCTAGGTCAGACTTACCAGGCAGCACCTTGAAGAAGACACATCTGAAAACAAACAAATATGGTACTGTTCTTCTATCAGTCCTTCTAGTGACCCCTTCTATCCCATCAGTTCAGAGCACTGAAAATGTACCTGCAGTGTAGAACACCTGGCACATGTTCCCTAACCTGAGCTGGATACACCTTTAGAGGCACAAGCTGTGTTACATTCTGCAGGACATTCAAACACCATGCTCACAACACCATGCACAAGAAACAATGAACCCTAAGCCAGTGGTTGCAGCATGAAATTGTCAAGAAGAGCAAACTGAAGGAGTCCAGCAAGAGGAGGCAGCAGTGACAGTGTGTCCTTGGCAAGCAGGAGAGCACTGCTGAGCACATTGTCCTCCCAAAGATGAAGACAACTCTGGGGTTTCCAGCACAGGAGGTGTAGGAGGAGCTGCCTTAGTTTGTGGTTATGCACAGGTCCACAGGTGTGCAGAGAGCCTTTTCCCTGCTGCCAATACAGGTTGTACATCACATCACATCCACCCCAGGCCAGCCACCCTGCCCACCATGCAGCAGCCCTGGGTGAGTGCAGGAAATCAGAGGGGCCATGCAGAACCTGTGGAGCACAGGCACAGCACAGCATGGGCCCCAGTTACACATGTAAACAATCATTCCAAGAGTCTGAAAACACTGAATTAGGTTCAACCTGTGTGAGATAAACCAACTCCTGGATCTGAACTTTTATTTAAAATCATTCCAACTCCGTCTGTTCTGCTTATGTAATACAAGTTCACTGATGGTTAAATATCTAAAAGATAGAGCACTAGAATGGATCCTGTGATTCCAAAATATTGTCACTTGTCCTCTTCATCTCTGTTCTGCTGGTTGTTTTTTTCCCCAGAATGAAAGTGAACAAAACTTTAAACAAAACCAGATAATTTGAGAATTTCATGGAGAAACCTGTCCTATGTGGAGTACATGTCTTTATGAGTGCCAGAGTGATCCTTTTTATCCTTGGAGGCATAGGAGAAAATGAGTTTTTATTTTCTGCTAGTGCTGGCCTCCCTGATTCATGTTACCTTTTCACCCCAGTTAACATTCTTGTTGCAAGGAGCATGCAAAAATCAAAGAAACAACCATTACAACTAGGGCTAGTGCCCTGTTTTACAACACAAAGGAGACGGCTGTAGGCATTCTTCAGAAATTGAAAAGCTAGGAAAGAAAGGGTGTGTTGGGGTATATGAATTTTAACTTCATAATTACCCTGTTATTTAAAGCTAATGAATAATTACTACAGCAACCTTGCTGTCATAGAGCACACACCTACTCACCAACAGCTCAAGATGAAACCAGGGAATTGGGGCCCCAATCCTCCAAATACATCTTATTGGGTTTAACACCTGGTTTTTGCCAGCATCTCATGGCATTTACCCAAACAGATCCTTCAGTGACATTCATTGGTTTCAAAACTGTTTCATATCAAAAATCACATCAGGGGCATTATACTTCAAAATTCTTGACATTCATGTTTACACTCATCTCTCAATTCTTCCTTGGAATTACTTCTAGCATTTACAACTTTTTAAGTACTTAAGTACTTTAGGTGCTTTTAAAGTACCTCCCTCAGAGGTGCTGCTGACAAGGGAAGAACAAACCCTAGAACATGTGATCCACAATAACAGAGAAATTCCAAAAGTCAAAGTAAATCCAAGCAAGCTGGGATGAGAATTTTTGCAATTCCTAGAACATTAGAACTTTAAAAAATGAAGGCACTAGAGGTCTATATTCTCCTCTGCAAATCCTACAATAGAGCCAATATTAAGAAAGTTAAAATGGCTCTCCTATAAGCAAGCTTTATCTGCATTTGCTGTTAAGAAAAATAGATTTTCTGACTGATGTGGGCTCCTGTATGGGAATCAGAATAAAAATAATGTTTGGAAAAAAAAAAAAAAAAGATAGAAAATACTAACCTCAAATATGTTTTCCCCCTATTATCCCCTCTCCAAAGAAAATGCAGGAGAAAGGCTGATTCTGGTAAAGAGTGGTACAAAAGCAAATGAAATCCCACTACAAGTCTGGGTTACCAAGAAGGAATAAATACTTGTATTACCCTAATGGAAAGCAGGTAGGCTCTATTCAGCTGCCTTATCAACAGTGAAATCATTGTTTTATACACTACAGGACCAGAAGTAGTCCTGCTTTAGGCAAATGTGGGGTTTTGTAGGGGGAAGGGTTGGGCTTTTTTTTCAGGTTGGTTGGTTTTCTTGTTTGTTTGAAAGACAACCATGGAAGAGTGCAGGAAAAGAATGCAAGCTGTCTCACATAGCAGGGTACTGACCCTAGCTCACTCCTGAGTAGAAGGAAAAGAATGTGTGCAATGTCTCTCTGGTCAGAAGGGAGGAATAGGCCAGCCCTTCTCTTACCAGCACAGGAAGGGAGGCAGAGAGAAACAAGGAGCTGAACCCAGCATACCCAGAACCCATTTAAGTCTTTAAATTCATCCCATCTTTTGTGGTTCCTGTCATCATAGTTCCAGAGTTCTGGCAAAATATGCCTATTTGTGCATTATCACATAAGATAATCAGGGTGATCTAATTGTTCTTACCAGTAAAATGGAAATGTGGATATTAATTAGGACTACCTATCCTGTAAAATAATTTAGGACTAATTTCTAACACCCACCACTTAAAATCTGTGTTCAGTACTCATCCTTCTTCTCTCATCAATACTGCTTTGATACTTTGCAGCTAGACTTACTGTCTGCTGTTATAATGTAAAAGTTTCATTTCTCTAACAGTGTAAAGTACAGGCTAAATGCATGTAATGTTTGCCATCTTTGGAACTAAACCACTGAGCATGATTTGCTTTGGACAGTGAATTTATTTGGTTCTCATACAACCTCAGCCATAAGAAACTTTACCCTCAGAAGTAATTTCTTACCTGAAAGGTAAACTTACTATTATTTTAAACACCAGATATACATTTGACACTAAACGGAGTACGTGAAGACAGGAAATACATGCATAATGTTAAATCAACTGTCTGTTGAAACCTTTATTTTCTTGACCACTGTGTTAGGGAGCTCAAGTTCTCCACAAGAGCCTGACTGTTCATTGCTTTGCAGGTCTGAGCCCCAGGACAGGATTAGCCAGAATCAGCTGGACAGACACAAGACTAAACCACTAAGGAATGATATGTATATGGTATTTCCAGAATGCATAGCAATAATTCCAAGTGGAAGCATTTGTTCTAGCTGTCGTTCCTTGACAGCTTCATAAAGAGCATGAGCTGTATCTCATCATCAGTTCTCAGTTATACAGACTAAAATAAACTAAATTCACTCTTTGTTGATGTGAACCAAGCAACAGAAAATTCAGGAAAGGATTGAAGTCCCACCCCTTCAAGTGATATCACTTTTGATATGCTGAGGATGGCAGACAGGTGCTGAGGATGGAGATAGGCAAGTCAGCCTAAGCCACGCAACTTCACATGTAGGCAGCAAAAAATCACAAAAATTTCCAGGTAAGCATCAGACACTGCTCTAGCCAGGCTTTCTGGGTCACAGAGCAGAAATTCATTCCTAAGAACACAGCAGAATACATAGGCCATCAAAAAAAAAAAAAAAAAAAAAAAAACCACAGGAGTCAGGGTCAGGGTGTTCTCTCAGGGGAACACAATGAGATAAGTTTACCACTCCAAGCTGTTTTGCTTTTCAGAGAGTGAACAGTGAAATAAGTCATTATTAGGGTGGAAACTGCTCTTGGCCCCCTTTTAGGACTGCTTTCCCCCTAGTCTAGGCATCATGGAGCAACAGGTCCAAATAAGAGTCTATCAAACCACAGAGCTTCTCTGCTGGGTTCTGTGCTTCCTCTTCCCTGGGAAATGTAACAAAAGGCTTGTGGCTCTGCAATAGTGGAGTAACAAAAGAAAGACCCTACCGTGGACTTCAGGAGGGGAAACACTATGTGTCTCCTCACATGCAACCTGATTTATCATGGTGTTAGTTCCCTCTGGGTTTTACCACCTCCTCCTTTCCTTGTCAGGAACAGGATGGAAATTATGAAGAAGAGAATAATGAATGTAGGTCACAAAGACAACAAGGGAGGCTTTTCCATTGAAAGGGGTGGAGGAGGAGGAGGAACAGCCTGGGGTGTAAGGAGCAGTCCAGAGCTTGTTTGCAGGGGAAGAAGGGTGAACTAAATGGGGAGAGTCAGAGCATAGCTACCACTGACCACCAAATGCCTCTCTGAGGTGCTGTCTCAGGAATTGAACAGCACTGGTGTTTGTCACCTCACAACACACATTTGGTTACCTTGCTTCCACCTGCTTTGGGCCCTGACACCCCTCTGCATGTTTAATTCTCAGTGTTACTTGCCTTACACACCAGGCTGTCCTGAGACTCCTGTGGAGACACAAGGAAAGAGTTTGTGCATCACAAATTCTGGTTCTCAATTCACTTACAAGGGAAAAAAATGGACAGCTGGATAGCACTAACATTGCTGCATCTTTGTTATTAAATTAAACTAACTTTCATTATTTTTGCACCTGCTTTGTAATTGTGACAAGCAGGGTAAATGCAAATGTATCCTAGTTAGTTTTAGCTTTCTGAAACCACATAAAAATGAAACAAAATTTGAATTTGAAATATCCTCCATGTCGAAACAAAGATTTATAACACCTTTTGAAACAGCTATAAAGCTGTTGCTGCATATCAAAACAATAAAAAGACAGCCCAATGTGTGTTAATGTGGTGGTATTACAGTATATTACACCTCTTAGCCATTTTTATAGATTTATAAGAACTGAATTTCCCAGTTGTTCTATCTTCCCACAGGCCCCACTGTCATGGATATAAGTCTGTATGCAAAATGTTTGATACTGAGTGCCCAGGACCAGACCAATTACTCACATAAAGAAAAGGACCATGAACAGCTTCCCCATGGGTAAACACCCAGATTCAAAGCTATCATTTTCTTCCCTTAATACACTTCTTTTCAGAAAGGCAGAAGCTCTGACAAACCACAGAAACAGAAAGAATGAAGCAGCCAGTATTTGTTTCATAATATATCCTACAATAACTCAGTACCAAAAAGGGTGGGCACTGGAGCTTGGATGAGCAGTTTCAGAATGGCAGAAAGTGAAAGGAGCCTGTAACAAGCCTTATGTTTGTCCAGTGAGCAATTCCATTATCCAATATTCTCCATAGAACATGCTAGATCTCATGGATTAGGAGTTTTTATGAAGTCTTTGTAACGTGCTTTCCTCAGCTCTATTTCTATCGTTAGTTTTTGTTTTCATTTCCATGGGAGCTCTCCAGACATTATCTTCAGAAAAGTCACCTGAATTACTGAGAAACAGGGAATAAAATACGTGCAGGGATTTCACAGCTGGGTCCAGAGACTTAAACCATCGTGTACATTATTTTCAGGTGACTCTCAGTTTCCAGGCATTTGGTCCACATGGGGGTATCCTGTTGATCTATTGTGTCTTTCAAGAGCCAGTTCCTTGTCCTGTTGGTTTTTTTAATCACCTGACAGGAACTTCTATTTATTTCCTAACAGTGAAGCAGAAAATGTCTCATGATTTAATGAGTCCATGGGTAAAATAATTTAAAAATACATGCCATCCTTGGAGATCAAGTAGATTTGCCACAGTTTAAGATCCTGCATAGTTTATGAAGCAGAAAATAATACATGTCTCAAAAGACATTCAGTAAAACAGAAGAACACTATTTAAATGATTTGTAGATGGTCCATCAGGGAGCATTTAATGCATTTCTGATGATGGAGCACTATTTAATCCATGTTCAGAAACAGACAAAAGTAGATATATAAAAATATACTGGCAAGTCATCCCCCACCACAAGTCCTCACCACCACAGATCTGCTGGATGTTCTATGAGGGGAAAGTTTGGTGACAGAAGCCCAAGCCATGGAAATATCTTTTTGACTAGTGCCTCTATGAGAAAATTCAGGAAAAAAAGCTACAGCAAATCTGTAATGGAGATTTTAGCATCCTCTCCCCATTGAGTAAATAGGAAGCCACCTCCTGACTCATGTGCTGCATCAGAGCTCCAGGCTGTAGTCTCTGAAGTTCTTTGAAAAGCCAAAAGAAATTAAGAAGGCTTGGATAAAGCTGTGACAGGAATGGCAGAAAGTCCTGCAACAGAGGCAGAGCTTGAATATCAGAATTTTCCTAGAGCACAGGCTTGTGCTATTATCTGAGAAAGCAGAGACACATGTGAAGAAAAGGTGGTGAGGGCTGGTGTGGAGGGATCTGGGAGGGGGGAGAAGTTGGAAACTGTAGCCAGAGGTGCACAAAAGAATTATTTTGGTATGATGCCAGGCTCCACTGGAGTATTGGTTCAGTACTCAGCTTCTGTACATCCAGCTGCCTCTTAGGGTGAGACAAAATGACACCAATGATATGTTGTATTTTGAACAAGGAGTCCTGGTACTGGTGTGATCAACAAGTATGATCTAAAAGTGAAGATGAAAAAGAATTTCTCAAGCTTCAGTCAAGATACAAACACTTTAGTTTACAAAGCCAAAGAAAGAAAAGGGCTCCACCCATTCCCCCAGTCTACAGAGCCCAAATACTTAACAAAAATATGGTCTTGTAGAGTATTCCTTTTTAAAGGGAAACAACCTACTTTACTAATTAGTAAATAGAAACAAGCCCTCTGCCTTTTACTTTCATTTTCATTCCTCCCCTCCAATCTCATCTTCTACCTCTTTGTGACTGAGGGAAACTCACTTTGCTGGGGCAAAGCTGAAAACTGTTTATTTGCCTGAAAAAGGACAGTAGCTGTATCAGGAGTACCTGGAAAAATGGGCCAGAAGCTGCATATGGGACTTCAAGAGAACTTGATCTGCCCCCTCTTCTGAGCTGTCTTCTGCAAACTTGCCTTGTCAATCCTGCCTGTAACCCAGCCTGCCCCAGAAGGCTCTTGAGGAGCAGCTGTGGTAAAGACTGAGGAGTACTGAGGACAAGGGAATGGATGCCAGCAGGGAACTGTTCTGTCTGTGCACTCTGTTCCTTTCCCTTCAAGTTAATAGGGACTAGAGCAAACCCTTTTATAATGAACATAACAAAAGATGATGAGTTAGCCTCAAAGCAGTAATAAAAAAAAAAGAGCTCTTATAATAAAAAATGCATTCATATAACTGGGTTTTATTATTTCCCACAGTTTTATTTTAATATATGACTCAGGGTGTGGAGATGAAGGTGTGATTCAGAGCTATAATGGGACTTTAAAAGCTTGTGCCACAGGGGTGGGCTAGGCCCTCTGGTTGCCATTTACAGTAAGCCTCTAGTCAAACAAAAATACTACCCAGGTCCTCTTGTACTTTGTCCATGTAAGATAAAATGCACATAAGGCATGGTGGGTGTACTGGGAGGAGCAGACAGGAGATATGTATGTGAAGATAGAAAATGGTGTGACTAGAAACTAGCAGAAATGAAAGCACTAGCCTTTAGGTGTTGTTAAGTATTGGTAGCACTTAACATCAGGTACCAGAAAGAACACCTAGATAGATGCTGGTTCTTAGACCTTGCAAAGTGTTTAACCATGCCCTTTAGATGTGAGGAGCTGAGCACCCTGAAATCCTGCATGGTGCCATCTGCAGTCACTGCTGGGTAACCAGAGAGAAGCAGGCAAAGCATGCAGGTGCTCATCTTGGCTCTGGCCTTCTGCACACACCTCCATTGCTCCACTGAGAATCTCCTGCACAGCACAAAATTACACTTGCTCCCCTTCCTTCAAGAGGTCATCTTAGGAATTGTCAGCAGAAAGCAGATGTTTTTTTGTGAATTAAAGGAGGCAAGTGCAGCATTCAGCCACAACCAATTTAAACAAGCTTCTTTGACTTGTCACTGGCTTCCCCAAAGCCCCAAAGTTTTGGTTTGAGCTCAGCTTGAATGGCCAACAACTTGGGTAGAAAAACATCATTTTGTCTGTGTAGTCAGCAGCTTCCTGAGCTATTCCTAAAACACTACAGGACTTGACTCAACAATCTTAGACTTTCCAGCTGAAAAGCTTCCATATGCCACAGTATGGACCATGGTTCCAATCAAGAAAGCACTTAAGCACATTTCATTAACAGCACTTGTGGAACAGCTTGTTGTCTGATAGCACCACAGGTCATACAAGGTCTAAATTATCAATATTTCCAACACTATGCACCATGTAGTGCCAGATTCCTGCCCCTCAGTACTTTAGCACTACCTGCTTTTGAATACTTTTGAGCAAGATTTCCCAAGAAAATGAGAATTTGCAGTCATGATATGTGTATGCCTGTCTGTCCACATCTTCCAAGTTTGAAAGGAGTATGAAGATGGTCAGGAGGCATGTAAGCACATATGCAGGTTATCAAAAAAGGAGTACTAAAAGCAGAATACTGAAGAAAGGCAGAAAGAAGTCACTGAAACTATGGTGAAAAAGCAATAGCCTTTGCTCTGTTAACATACAGAATGTTAATGAAGACAGATCTGTGAGATTATCAGTAAAGGATGATCTCAAGATTCTGGTTCTCCTTTCTGTTAGGGACACAGTTTTTTATAGTTTACAAATTCCCCTTCCATGTCCTTACTGTCATGTGCTGACAGCATGTGAGTACCAACACCCAGCCAAAACTGCACATTTCAATGAGGATGATGTGATCACATGAAGGATCATTAGCCAAATGCACACACACAGAAGAGCCCAACATAATCTTCTTCTTTATTGGCAAGTTGCTCCAGAAAGAAGAAATGTGCTGCCCTGGAAAGTCTTCTGCTTCTACTTGCATTTGTGCAGGCTGCTCCCTATTTGGATAGAGGGCCCTCTGCACTCTCAGTAACTCTACAGAGAGGTGCAGCCAAAAAAATCTCATTGCACCCACTCACCTCCTGAATTTCATCAGGCAACACCCAAATATCCTAACCTCTTCCAAAGGAAAAGGGCAAGCAGGAGAAAAATCTGATGCTGTCATCAAAAATGTTTGTGGTGATGCACTCCACAGCAAATCCCCTGCCCCTGCAATGACACTGTCAAAGTCTAATGCAAAGGAAAGGCATCCTGTGCCTCCTCCTCTTGAAAAGGTCTGCCACTGATAATACCAAAGGATAATGTAATACATGCAAGATTGCAACAAGAAAGGAAACATCTGGTTTAGAGGAAGGCAACCAAGTCCAGAGAGGTAAGAAAATTGTCCTAGATCACATTATGCACCGGTATCTGAGTTTCATTCACTGTTTTCTGGGCTGTGGATATGAGTGAATTTGCTCACTGGCAATCCTACCAACCCACAGCATCCCTGTAGCTTTTCCTTAAACACAAATCATTCTCACTGGGAAGCACTCACATTCAAGACTCATAGTTTAAAAATGCCCCTCCAGAACTGACAGAAAACCAATAGTGCTGCAGTACTCTTACAGTCCATATTCTTCAAGCAGCATGAGGAAAGGAAGGTCTGGTGGTGCTGGTCTAGTGCTCTTGAATGGGACAGGTGTACAGCATTATCTACATCTCACTCCTGCTCTGCTTTATGTGTTAGCAAAAAAAAAAGCATCAAAAAAGCTCAAAAGCAATGAATCCTTTTTGCCTGAGCAAGGATACCCTGCAGCAAGCAGAAAGGAGGGGTAGGTGGATGACCCAATGTACTTGCGAGAGCCTGTCATCTCTGTCTCAGCAAATTCTGGGGCCTGAGTTTGTCATTAGTGGGGAAGCCAAGCCCAGGTTTTAACTTCCTTGCAGCTCTGTTTTCCCTCTTTACCAGAGAAAATTATTTCATAAAAATTATTCCAGCAGGTTTACAGTGCAGTTTCTGTGAACTCATTTAATAAGTAAGTACTGCAGGGGACATGTGTGAACTCTAAGCACAATGCACTTGTTATGATCTGATTTAAACCCAGAGGAGCAAAGAAAGCTAAGTGTCTATGAGAGAAGATTCGAAATATTCCCAAAAATGAGATTAAAACCAGACAAGATGAAATGTTGGTACCAAAAATTTGATATATTTTTATTTAATAGTAGGGGAATCAAAGAGAAAGGAACAGAAAAGAAAAGTCTAGAAAAAGCCAGGGTTACTTTAAAAAACATAGGATAGGTCACCACCACACTGTAATACTTTCAGTGCTGCTAAGGCCGGGGTGGGGGGAGCAGAGCAGTTTATGTTTGGGGTATTTTTTTTCTGCTGTTTGAAGCATCTGCTGTTCC
>NC_031780.1:17544812-17553602 GCF_001522545.3 Parus major | reverse complement strand
GGGATGTGGCTGGGATGTGGCTGGGAAGCACTCTGGGATGAGGCTGGGAAGTGTCTGGGATGAGGCTGGGATGTGGCTGGGATGTGGCTGGGATATGGCTGGGATATGGCTGGGAAGCACTCTGGGATGTGCTCTGGGATGTGGCTGGGATGTGCTCTGGGATGTGCTCTGGGATGTGACTGGGATGTGGCTGGGAAGCACTCTGGGAGGAGGCTGGGAAGTGTCTGGGATGTGTCTGGGATGCGGCTGGGATGCGGCTGGGATGCACTCCGGGATGCACTCCAGGATATGCTCAGGATGCACTCCAGGATGCGCTCCGGGATGCACTCCAGGACATGCTCAGGGCGTACTCTGGGATGCAGGCTCAGGGCTCAGGCTGCTCTCAGGGCAGGACCCAGGGCCAGCCTGGGGGTCCCACAGCTCACTCCTGCCTTCGGTCCAGGGCTGCAGGCTCCAGGCTTCTCCTCAGGCGGGCGGTGCCGGCTCCTGGAGACCCCAGGGTGTGGAACCAGTGGCCCCAGCAGGGGATGGAGGAGTGGGGTGGAAGGCAAAGGTCAGGGATTCTGCCCCTCGCTTTTCCCTCCACATTTTGCAGTGTTTCTCTTTCCTTTTTATGGGCCTCAAGGTGGGCTACCTACAGTCCATACCTCATGCAGTTTTCAGGTGTTCAAGAGTGGTTATGATAAGCAGACATAATTACAAAGCATTTTTGGAAGACATTCAGGTGTTGAGCAGTCATAATGACAAAGCACCTTTCAGAGCCTTTCTCTTATTATTAGGCTCTTACATCACTTAAACCAAACACAGATTTCTGTCTGTAAGACAACTCTTCACCTTGCAGACAGATTTGCTCCTGGACAACAGGGAATCTACTTCATTTGTGGTTCTCTGTGCACATATTCACAAACACATCAAGTGAAGAGCGTGATACATGGTCTAACTTTGTCATTCTTCTCAAAAATTATAATGTTGTACAGATAAAAAGTGTTATAATTGCCTTAATAGCCCACGATCCAATAGATGCACCAGCTTGTTAACAGAAGTGGGAACAAAAAGCATTTTTGTATTTCAGAGGCTGTTAGAAAACCCAGTGTGCCAAACTGCCTTCCCCATTCTCTGAAGCACACAACAAAAAAAGGTTCTACAATGGAGCCTCCACTGCAAGCAGCCCTGTAAAGCACGTTGTGTGGCTCCAGTGGACACCTTAGGTGCAGGAATCTCATCTGTGCTGCACAGGTAAGGAATACACCTTTGCAGGAAAGGTACAGCTGAGATGAGAGCTTTTTGTTGAATTCCTCTGGAACAGGCCATAGAAACACACCTTATCTCCTCCAGGGAAAATGAGCAGGCTAATATAAAGCCTCTCACCCAGGGCACACAGTTCACAGGCCTTTTAAAAAGCTGTTCCTTTCTGTTTCTCTGCTGTTAACATCTTACAGCTGAGTCCCAGTAACTGGCTGTGTAAGCACTTCTAGTCAGTTCTAGGGCAAAATCAAACAAGTTCGTTCAAACCACTGTCAGATGGCTCAGCTAACTTGTTTTATTTTGTCCTGGAAGACTCAGGAGTGTTCGTAGGTCAGGAAGAGTTGAGAGGGAGCTCTAAAATCCTAGATGAATGAAGTTAACTTGGCATCCTAAGCATTGCCCTTTGAAGGCAAAGCCAAGACAGGGTAAGTTAACCACTACTGACTTTGCCTTAACAAAATCAACTATCAGGAAGACAGTATTCAAAAAGGCAGGAGACAGCAGTGTACCCCATCATGTCTCAGTGGTAAATCATTGAAGTAGCAGTCCGCAGATTTCCTCTGGCAGCTGAGTTGCCCCCTACATGCAGAAAGCTGTGCTGCCCAAGCACCTTGATTACAGACCCACAGCACACCCACACACAGCCATGCCTCGGGCCCCAGAGAAAGCAGGGTCCACACTCCCCAAACCACTCTAGGAGCCTACAGAGCACCCAGCACGAGCAGAGTCAGCAGATCCAAGCTGGGGCCACATGATGCTATCAAAATGAAGCAGTAGCTATGTTTTTAGGCAGCTTAAATACAATCAGAAACAGAATTCCAGAGCTGATGCCATTAGCAAAACCAATGTTATTTGAAGCCTTTAGCACAGACTATACATTTTCTATGGACCTATGGATCATGGTAATAATGATTGACCTCATCAAGCTTCATACCTTCATTCAAATTACATCTGAGCCGTCCTGAGACCAGCAGAACACACGGCAGAATGATCCCGGTCCTCTACTCCTCCTATTTTGCTTCTTCATGCATCAAACATAGATACACAAGTGCATCACACAGCCAACACTGGAACATGTCCCAGCTGCCCTCACACAGCTGGATTTGTCCCTCAGTGGCATACATAGAACTGTGCTTTACAAATACATGCTGAAGGATTACTGGGGGTGGGCAGGTGGGGGAAGTTAATAACAACATGAATCCAAACCCACTTACACAAGATTTTAACTGCTACAGTAATTTTAATCTTAAACTTAGATGCCAAACTTCAAAAAGTAGTACTTACAATAATCATCAGAGGAGGCCACTGAGATCACATTTACTGTAAAATACAGATCCAGAGTGCCATCTAGTGCACTTCTGTGACAACAGTTCAAAGAGAGAGGGCATTATGTGAATTGTGCATTTCCATGTCTGATAGAGAACTTCTTGCAGCAGATAAACAGGAAATGGTAGAGATGAACTAGCTTGCTTTAAACTAGAGCTTTTAACTCTGACAAAAGCAAGAAGATATTAAATAAGAGTTTTAATTGTCATGGTACCTGTGTAACAAGTTTAAAAAAGGAATAATAATAAACCCTGCCCTTCTTGATTATTCAAAATGCACTGGCAAGTCAGAAAGAAATTTCTAAGTGGAATCTATCCAGGGAGCAGTATAATTCACTTTGAGTGACCAAACAGAGATTACAATTCATGGGTCCACCAGATGCAGAAGTATGAGATACAATTCAGGACAATCTCAGCTGACTGGTGAAATGCTGTAAAGTTAGGATGCTGATGTTTAGCTAAACAAGTGGTGCAAGAAGAAAGGAAGGATCTAACATACATATGCAGAATAGGGAAGGACAGGGTAGGTAGCAGTGAAGAGGAAGAGGACCTGGTGGTTCTCTTCTTTCTGTAAAGCATGTGAAGAGTTTCAGTGAACTTCAAGCTAAATACCTGAGTCAATAAGCACAATTTAGATTGGTGATTTAAGAAAATCTTTTTGCTTTTGTTAGTGGTGAAATGTTGAAAGACTACAGTGTTGCCAGAGAGCTTTAAAAAGATGTATAAAACAAGTGCTTATTCTGAAATTGATCCTTTCATTCCCTTTCACCCTGCATTTATTTCAATGTACTCTCATAACATACCAAAATGAACCAGTGTTTAATTCAAACTAGGTTCTTTCAATAACTCTGCCTCCAGAAACCTCATTCATCAACAACCCACAAATAACTCTTCACATAATTTACTTACTCTCATCTACTTGTGAGTTGTCATGAAATGTCTCTGAAGGGAGGATAGAATCTGAACATTAAATGACCCTTTTCACATGGATGGAAATTTAGAAATGGAGTTTTTGCACAGATATCTATGTGTCTAATGGTATCTAAGCATCTAGCAGTGCATACCTGAAGAATTATCTGCCTTAAAGATAGCAAACACTCCAGTCAGCAGAATCTACAGATAAAAGTGTGCTGTTCAAAGGATGTGAAGCAGCTGGCCTTGAATTTTCTGTACATTGTCTAAATACTGTCCTTTCTAGAAGCTACAGAGTTATGAACATTAAGGAAGCCCCTGCTGTGTATTAGACCCACATTCCTGCTAGAGGAGCACAAAACACAGTGACACTGCCTAGAGAACCTCCTGAGATTCCTAAATTACGGAATTAAAGTTCCCATATCCTACAGAGGGTTGTGGAACCATTGCATCAGTCAGTGCAAACACTCAGCCTTAGCTGTGCCTCTTCCCAATGGCCAACAAAGGCAATACAAGATAGAATTCAGAAGGTATCCACCATTGCTGCCAGAGTCCAAGAAGCATTTGGACAATGATCTCAGGCACATGGTGGGATTCTCAGAGGTGTTCTGTGCAGGCCAGGAGTTGGATTTCTATGATCCCTTGGAGTCCCTTCCAAGTCAGGATAGTCTATGATTCCGTGAGCCTCTAACATAATGCCAGAACAGTTCCACAGCTGAGGGAACCTCTCTCCTTATTACAGGGAAGAGTAGCTACCTACAATAAAATCTACTCTGGACATTTTCCTACTTTACTGATTTAGAGAAAAAGATTCTGCCTTTTCAAACATGCATCCCTTATTTTCTTGTCTAGGTACTGGGGTGTCACACAGGTGTCACATAGTCATGCATCTTCCTCTGCTACAGCTTCCTGAAAGCAGATGTACAAGAGAAAATAGTACTAGAAACTCTGCTACAGCTTCCTGAAAGCAGATGTACAAGAGAAAATAGTACTAGAAAGGACACCATTTTCCACCTTTGTCTTAGAGACTGAATGCAATAGAGAAAGGTGGTGGAGCGTAGGATGCTTTCAACTAGTTACTGATCCACCTGCACCTGGGCTTGATTTAGAGTTACCTGTTGGGATTCATCCACATTAAAGTGGAAAGGCTTTCTGTGGGTCCCTCCCACTTCCCTTAAGGGGTGCCCTTTTCCTGTTTGTATTTCACAGGGTACCAGCAATCCCCTTGCAGTGGGACCCCAAAGGCCCAAATCAGCTCTCAGCTGTAGGGGTGGCCAAACCCCTGCACTTGTGCAGGGCACATCCATAGGACAGTTAAGATCAGTCTCCTACATTTTGTATGAGCTTTCCACAGACACTATACCACATGGAAAACCTTATTCACAAGTTTATTAGCAATTAAGAAACCCTTTACAATCCCATTACTCTCCAAATTTCCTTTTGCTAAATCAGCCAGCCCACTGTTTTATTTAATGATACACAACAAACGGGTTATTCTTCCAAGTAACTCTTTCCCAGCTGCTGTTCATGGACCCCATTAAATGCAAAGTTGAATTATGCTTTAATAACTACTTTAAGTTTTGTTTTTGTAAGGGTGGTTTTATTACAAGACAACAGAAATTTGTTTAGATGGATACAAAAATGGAGTGACTGGGAAAAATATCTGCTATCATGGAGAATTTTTATATTTCTTTAACCTTGCTTCCTTTCCATATATCAAAGATCACATTCATTTGAAAACTCAGTCACAGCATCACAAATAGCATATTAAATTTCCCTTTTTCTCCCCAAAATACAAAACTCAAACTGCATCATTTGCTTCCTTTTTATTTTAGAGCATAAGTAGCAATGAATGAAATAACTCATTCCAACAACTTCAATAATTTCTGTACATTTCAGAACATGAAGAAAAAAGGACAAAAATAGCAACAAAAGAGAATACATTCAAGCTTCACTGCATCCTCTCTATGCAGTTGCTATGCAGCAATTGCCTTCCGACAAAGAACTTTGGCTTTTTTGCTTTCTAACGTTTTGTCACTCAAGTAGATACAGTATGTTCAGATCCAAAACAATTTAAATTAGTTTTTTGCTCTGAGAGTTGCCTCAGATAACTACTAATTAGAACCTACATGCCCTCTGACTTGCTTATTTGGAAACTATATTAACAATAGGACAAAATATGCAACCTAAATAAGCCAACACTACCACAAATAGAGAAAAGTCCTCTCTTCACCCTCATGCAAAAAACACAGTGTAGCAGGCAGGCACTCAGCCTGAAAAAAGAAAGAAAAAAAAAAAATAAAAAAAAGGAAGAAAATAAAGAAAGAGAGTTTTTTGGCAGTTAATGTGGGCAACCTTTGTCACTGCTGTCTTTTCCAACAGGTTTCTGGCTCACTGCTGTTTTACACTCGTGTTCTGCTATGGATGTGGGCATATTGAAAACTTGTGTTGTAAACAGCCACCTGCTTAATCCCTCAGTAACAGTAAAACACTTAAAACTTTGAAAAGGAAAGTAAATTATTATGCACACCCCAGGAAAAGAATCAGTAAATCAGCATTCTTTATATGGATTTATGGAAAGAATTTGTCCAGGGACTAATGAGAAAAATTAAGTTCTCTACAGGGGTCCAGGACTGCAATCCTAAATTAAGTTACTAGCACAGATTTCTTGGCTGCACCCCGTTGCCCATAACCTTTAATCCATATGGCATGAAGTAAGTCTCGTGGCAGGGACTGTGCTGCTGCTGCTGCTGCACAGCCACCATCCTCCTTCATCACCAACACAGCTGCACCCAAAACCCCGTGTGCCCACCGAGCAGCCAGGCTAAACTGCTCACAAGCTGCATTAGGAAGTATGTTCTGTCAGAGATGCCACAAAGAAGCACCCATGAAAATAATGCCAAGCATCTTGAGAAAAAGTGTAATTTCAGCTCTCAGGGCAAGGGTACCGTTCCCTTCAAATGGGAATTTTTAAGGTCCCTGTTTGGACAGGAGCTGAGCTCTGCTGTGTCAAAAGCCCATGGAAGCACAGCTGCCCAGGAAGAACACCCTCCCCAGCCACAAAGGCGAGGGCATGATACTGCCCTCAAGGATCCAACTCACAAACCAGGACCTGGTGCTGAAACTGTAAGGTGTTATAGACAATATCCTGCCATTCTAAACCACAGTGACATGTGGCTGTTTGTTAATATTTTTGCTGCAAAAGGTTTTACTGGTTTCACCCCATGGTTCTCCAGTGCCAGCTCTTTTAGCCTTGTTCAAAATGCTCCCCATGTGAAACTGCATAGCAAGATAAAATGGTTTACGGTTCCTCTGCTTTTCACAGCTTTAATGGTTTGTTGACTACTAAGGAGAGATTTCTGGAGCTTTTCTATTAGGTTTTTCCTTCTAATTACCTGTTAATGTATGGTATGGTCACTTAGTTGTTTCTCTTGGCTTTCAGTAAGAAAGAACAATTACAGAACAAAATAGTTGTTATCATCAGACAAAGTACACACAGGTACAAATATCTAGCATTTTGCCTGGCAAAGCCCTCTAAGCTGGCCAGAATATTAAAAAAAAAATTAAATAAATCCTGCAGCTACTGATCAGTTGATTGAAGAAGATTATTAGAGTTAATTGAATTATAGTATTCATTTTCATCAACCCATGGCCAGCATGCTCTGTTGCTCACTAATCAGTAGAAGAGGGCTGACTGGGAATTCTATCTTCCTCACAATACCACAAAGATTATACACATGCTTTGGAGCAAACCAACATTTTTACCACAGCCAAAGAAAACAAGTGCAGTGTTATCCTTTTAAGGGTCATTAATTTAACAAACTGTGTGTTTTTTTCTGTAAAGGTTAATTGAGCCTAAATTTCATTAGGTTCTTGAAACTCAGTAGAGTTAGAAACACCATTCATTCACATATTTCTTGACTTTTGTACTTTTTTAATGACATTCAAAGTAAGATTTTTTTTTAGCTTTTACAGAAGGAATAGACTATCATAGAAAACTTTCCCAAAATATATTATAATGTCTGTATAAGGCTAACAGTAGAGACTTTCAGGGGTACTTACTAAAATATGCGAGTTGCTACGAGTAAAAAGCAATCTGAAGCAATCACTTAAGGCACTTAGAAGAAAGACCTAATACATCAGGTTACTTTTGATCACCTGAAACTTTGTTTCCAGTCTTTGCATATATTTCCTACTCTTTAAAAGGAGAACAGTAGTACTATTTATATAGTCCAAAAAGTAACTCTTCTAGTAAAGTTTCTTATAAAAATCACATAGTAATTCAATAAAAGGACATTTTAGAAGTGGTGCAGTGATGCATTTTGTTCAGAAACAGAGCAGTAGATCAATGTAGGAAACGAGCCTCAGCCTCTGAAAATCAGTAAACCTTCCTATTAAAGCAGCACTATAAAGTTAAATCACCTGCAATTGCAATTATCAGCTTTCTAAGAATAGTCCATGGATTTTCTCAAAAGGTTTAGCCATTGTCAGGTCATACTTTTCATTCTAAAGTCAAAGAAAAACTGGTGCCACCACAGAAACTTCCCAACTTCCTCCACTGAGGTGAAAAACCAGACATTCTTTGTTCCACCCTGCCACAACCAATTACCACTGCCTCACTGTTTGCACGTTGGCAGTTACCACATAATTTTCTTACGAAAATTCTCTAACCTATCTTTCAGAATCAGACACTTTCAGAATCAGGGGTCTTCTCTGAACACCTGAAAAGGTCTCAGGAAGGTGTTCTCTTATAAACAAGTAACGAGCTGGGCATTTCCATCAATAAACCCTTGGCTGTTACAACCTGAGGGAAAAGCCCAGGTTCCCAAGCTACGATTTAGCTTTTTGATGTCATATAGAATTGTAGAATATGCTGAGCTGGAAGGGACCCATCAGGACCACTGACTCCAACTTTTGGCCCTGCACAGACACCCCAACAATCCCATCCTGTGCTTGAGAGGATTGTCCAAACACTTCTTGAGCCATGAAGCCATGGAGCTGTGACTGCTTTCCTGGGAAGGATGTGAGAGCAGAGGACACCTCATTCATTGACATTCTTGTGATAGCAGTTTGTTCACAGAGCAGATGATTTGCAAACAGACACAGATCCCAACATTTTAACTCCATCCCCTGTGTGAGAAAAGAACATATTTCCTTAAGCTCCCCGGCGGATACCCGCAGCTGTCAGCAGCGAGCCGGCCCAGCGATCCGCGGGGGACACAGGGGCAGCCCCTCAGCCCCTCAGCGCCTCAGCCCCTCATCCCCTCAGCCTCTCATCCCCTCAGCCCCTCATCCCCTCAGCCTCTCA